>NC_137047.1:42663178-42725678 GCF_032717465.1 Coenobita brevimanus | reverse complement strand
CAAGCATTTTTACTTAGCTCAGGAGAGATTTTTACATCGGGGCCCTTCTTTTGTTCCTTTAGTACAAGAGATCTCCCCTAAATTGAATAAAATTGTCTTGAGGTAGATCCGATGTAAGAAGTAATGCACATCATCGGTTTTATTGGGATTAAATTATGTGTTTCCTACGTTTCATTCCTACCCTGAAATCATAATCACTGTGTTGACCTGACCCTCCCTCTCCTAGGTCACGCTATGCCTTCACCTACGCTTCCACCAGTACAGCAAGGAGTCCACCATCTGTAGTTATTACGCTGAAGGCAATGACAACGAACTGCTTCTACGTAAGGACACTGTTTTTAACATTTTCGTGTCTGCCTCCTTCTTCTTTAAAGTCTGGACCTGTGAGCTTTGTGACTGGCTCAGTAGGCGAGGGAATATAAGCTCCAGGAGACTCCTATGATGTTGATGATAAAACTGGTGATGTTGATAATGATAATAATGATAATAAAAATAAAACTAATAGTAATAGTAAATCACGTATCTTTCAGACATTAACGGAGAGAATGGCATATTAGATTTACAATGCTGTGAATATCGAGTCCAAACCCTGGTCAGCCTCCCGTCCTTTCCGCTCTTCACCTGGCATCACCTGTGTTTCTCCATCAACCTCACCCAGCGCAGCATCACTGGAGTCATTGATGGCCAGGTAGTTAGAGAGTGACCATGTATTTAGGGTAATTACAGAGTGGTCCTGGGAATCACTGAGGATCACATAAATATCCCTTTTGTTTTTAAATTTGGTGATTTTTTTTCCTCGGTTTGTTCTTTCTACCCTCGTGCTATTTTATTCAGTTTTCTTAAGTAGAAGAGATTAGTGTGGAGGTGGCAAAACTCTAAGAAAAAATACATAATCGGTCTGAAGGGGTTAACATGCATTCCGGGTACATGATAAATTCAGTTACAATGTTTACAAATATTCGTTCTCAGTAATCTTACCAATACTTATGTTTTATCCTTTCTGGGTAGGTCAGTAAAAAAGCAAGGAAGAGGTATATCCGCATTTCCAAATTTGGGTTTAATTCACCTACTTGAACAATTCACACTCTTGTGGTATCAGAATATACTTTTTTTTTTTTTTTTTTTTCTGACCAGGTGATTAACAAGAACTTGGAAGCCACAGAGAGCTCTAAAGATCTGGTGGTCAGAGGCAACGGGCACCTTGTGATTGGTCAAGAGCTGGATTCTGCTGACGGAGGATTCAGTATCACCCAAGTCCTTAATGCTGATGTGGCTGACTGGCGACTGATGAACGTTTCTCTCGGTCTAGAACTGATGAAAAGCTTCACGTCCTGCCGGGGTCTCCCTATCCTTCCACAGACAATCCTGCACTTTGACAGCAACATGACACAATTCCAAATTAAGGGTCCATCACTAGTCTACATCCTAAAACAAGAAAATCTCTGTAGCACAGATCTGTCAAACTCTCTGATCGTTTTTCCAGTTCTCCTAGAATATGACGATGCATCCATTTTGTGCAGGAAATTTGGGGGAAGCTTACTGGCTCCTGAAACCAGCAAGGAGAACAGTCTCGTTGAGTTGAAAGGTAGAGAATATCTTGAAATATGCAAAGGTTCATGGGGCCTTCATATTTGGCTGGGGATCCGGGGTAATGTCACATCAGGAAGTTGGCATAAGGATAGAGATGGATCCCCGATAACCTGGAACAACTTCCACTCTTCTCATGGGACACCCGGGCCTGACTGCAAATATGTCTCCACAGGAAGTTCACTTTATCCGGGAATATGGTTCTGTGTACACGGCCATACCACATGCTGTCCACTTTGCCATTACACTGGTAGGCCTTTAAGGTTTCGTGGCCAGTGCATAGATCCTGCATTTGATAATCTGTTCATCATCAGGGAAGTTCCAGGAAGACGACCCAAATTCGTAGGATATTACAGGAGCCAGATCTCATGGGATGGAGGATCTTGGCTCTTGGAGACAACCCACAACTTGAGCAAGCAGCTGGGCAGGATGAAGGGAACGGTAATGCAGTATCCAGTGGGTCGTCACACCTGGAACCTGACGACTGATGAGTGTGGGCAGGTGCAGGTGAGTCACTGATTACGGTAGGTTTGTTATTTGTTGGATATTTGACGACCAGAGGCATGGAGGCCAAGACCACTAAGCCAAATGATTCAGTTAACTTTACCAAACCAATGAATAAAATAATGAGCAAGGTAAACTGATAGGCAGTGGATGAGCAGACACGCTTAGGAAACCTATAGTCAAGCCTAGTATAATATAATAATAATAATAATAAT
The DNA here is from genome assembly GCF_032717465.1 of Coenobita brevimanus. Classification (NCBI taxonomy): domain Eukaryota; kingdom Metazoa; phylum Arthropoda; class Malacostraca; order Decapoda; family Coenobitidae; genus Coenobita; species Coenobita brevimanus. The sequence goes on along the minus strand of NC_137047.1, from coordinate 42,723,372 downwards.
AATAATAATAATAATAATAATAATAATAATAATAAATAATAATAATAATAATAGTAGTAACAACAACAACAGCAACTAGAAGAGTATAACTATCTGAAACAGTTACTTATCTCCACCTGTGATAAAAAAAACTGACAGGCACAACTTACACATATTGCAATAACCCAAACACCGTTAGTCACACGGCCACCAAAAAGTATACAGACCTGGTGCAGGACCAGACAACACTTGTAGGGTCAGGAAGTACCTCATTTATATATTGGTTTTTCCTGTATAGAAGAACAAAGTGGGATGTCAGAAATATCTCAATGTCACACATGAATGACCTTCAAATTTTTTCCATACAGATCGATCGAAAATAATTTTATCATGGGATTTCCTTCCATGTTCATGTATCTGTAATAGTTTTGGAGTTAACTGAGGACGAAAAATAATGATTTTTTGACATTTTTGGACCTGTGACTTTGGAAAGTCGGTCCAGGTCAATGAAAATGGGTCGTGGTGCTGTACATCCCCATAAAGTGTGATGAAAATCAGAGACGAAAAAATAAGGGAATAATAATAATTTGAAAACTGTAACTATCAGAGACTGTTACTGAAATCCACCTATGAATATAATTTTTTTTTTTTTTTTTTGTAATAGCTCAAAAGCCGTTGGCCACATATGCTTAAAGAAACAGCGAGAATCCTATCCAGTTATACTGATACTTTGCATTATGAATATTTCACTATAACCCAAAATACAAGGAACTCCAGCCACCTTCAATTATTTACCTGTTTCCTCTCAATAAAATAAACTATTAGATTAACAGTGAGAGGCAGTTGTGTTGGATCTTGAGCCTGGGATGACTTGAGAATGTACGATCTATTCTCTGATTCTCAAGTACCTGTTAATATTCATACTTCCTACTTTTAACACGGGGTACTGCACTAGGATCAATGATTTAAAAGCAGTTTATAGTATATTAAGTTAGAGAGAGAGGGGGGGGGAATGAATACACATAGTATATAAAGAAGGTGAATGGTCAGGAAAGCGAGAATCTAGATGTCTTCAAATATCTGGGCACTGTGATGACCAGACGGAAGTTTAGATGATAAAGTGACAGAAAGAGTAGAGCAGGGAAGGAAGACTGCAAGTACACAGAACACAGTGATAAGGGACAAGGAACCTGGCAAGGAAGGTGAGCAGTTGTTGCATGACAGTACTGTGATCCTTAGTCTAATGCATGAAAGTGAAGCTTGTACTCTGTTGAAAGGACACAAATCCAGAGTAAGAGATGTGGAAAGAAGTTATGTGACAAGTGGATGTGGAGCTGCATGAAGAGACAGATACACAAACGAAGAATTTAAGGAGTCCTCTAGTGTTCATGCAGATGTGCTAGAAAGTGTTTGGAGAAAATAATATTTTGAGATGGGTTTGCTCTGTGGAGAAAATACAGAATGAGTCACCTGGGGAATGGATGAGTGAGATGCAAGGGAGAGGGGCCGTAAGAGTATGATATGGAGAGATAGGGTGGCCAGTGGGTGAGGGTGACGTTAGCTGGAGAGAGGATAATCTAATGACGAAGGGTAAGTTGGCATGGAGGCGATTCGCATGTGGCCACCATTTCAGCAATTAAGGGGTTTGGCTAAAGATAGATGGATAAAAAAAAAAAAAAAAGGAGGGGGGGGAAGGACAAAATATGTTGCCCTCCATGTTTGAAGATTGAAGGGGACATGTTCCCCCATCGTTAACCCTGGCAACAAAACCCATACTATAACGTGGTGTTCCCTCAGACTCGGTTGTTGCTGAGTGTGTGTGGGCCGCAGGAGTACACCTGTGACGATGGCCAGTGTGTGCCTCGGTCAGCGCGTTGTGATCACCGCCACCACTGCCCAGACCTGAGCGACGAACACAACTGCACCATCATCGTCCTGCCAGAAACTTACTCCCGTCAGCTGCCACCGCCGTCAGAATTCGGTGCCCCACTCCAGATCAATGTGTCTCAGGAGATCACCTCTGTTGGCCAATTTGACTTGGTTGGTTTCAGGGTCAGTCTCGATATTATTCAACAGGTCACGTGGAGAGACTCCAGGATTCTTTTTCATAATCTCAAGAAGCGGAGATCCTTTAACAAAGTCGAGGTATGACGGTGGTTAAGTGTCTATGAATTTTGTTGCGCAATATACAGTCTATAAACTTTTTTCCCATCAGCAAAATGACGCAAATGTTTTAGGTTTGTGATACTGCCAGGAGGTTATATGCGGTTTACTGTAGATTCACTGGATTAGTGGGGCTAAGTACCAACTTCCGTAATACCAGCACACTTTAAAACTGAGTAAAATTTTAACAGTAGGAGGAACTGAAAACAAAAGATGTCATCGTATCAGAAGAATTGAGTGCAGATATAATGAAGCCAAAGTTAATTACTGGACTGCCCAAACGATGATTAAAACCTTCAAGAGTATATACCAACACTAGCACTGAATATCATCTTACTTTTAGTTATCGAGACGGTCAGATTCTTGAGCAAAGTTTGTTTCCTCACTGTCGCTATACACTCAGCAATACAAATGAGGACATGGATGTAAATTCGATTGCTTCGTATTGTTTTCAAGGGGAAGGCTAAGACTTTGGAAAAACTACTGCTTGGTTTAATGGCCCTTGTACTGTACAGTCGATAGACATCAGAGCCATATTTGCTAAAGCTGAGGGTGCCAGGATGCAGACTGGCGATAATTTCTGACGCATGTGGTGATGATGCAACATGTCCCACCTTTCCCTGTTGTTGCTGGCTGATTACATCTACCAGATGTATGTGTTCCATGACTGACCATGAATATTTAGGGACATCTTTACATCTTCGTACACTTAGTTTTAATAACGCAGCTGTTAATCTTGAGCCTTGTTCTTCCACTGCTTTGCAACTCTGTTCATTTAATTTTAATAATACAGCTGTTAAGTTCGAGCCTTGTTCATCTATTGCTTTATAGCTTTGTGCACTAATTTTAATAATAACACTGCCTTTTTCTTCCGCTGCTTCAGATAACAAGAGACCTGTGGCTGCCAGACTTCCAAATAGAGTCAAGCAGCAGAAGTCCAGCCAAAGTGACGGGGCAGCGTTCGTCCCTCCTGGTGCAGAGGGATACCGACCCTCTCCCGGAGGACTTCAGTCAGCCCAGCCAAGGTGTGTCAGTCAGGCACCCTAGCAAAGACTGGGTGTTGGATGGGTCGTGAAGGTACTTTTATGTGTAGATAGAGTAAATGACAGGATAGTTTTCAATGGTGAATTCTGCTGTACAAGAGACACTTGTTCCAGTTGTGTAACAGTTTTGTGAGAGCTTTAACACTATCTCTCAGCATGGGATCAATGAAATGTGTGCACAGATTGTTTGAAAACCATTATCTTACAGTAATATAAAATCCAGACTTATTGACCTTTGAATTCTTTTCTATTAGTCATTATCCAGATCTTTTTTTTAGATAATGAATGGAGGAAGGAAAAACAAAGGAAAAAAAAAGTCCATATGCCTAAAGGCATCGTCCATTCATAAAATATTTATAACAACTGGATTTGAATTGAAGTGGATTAAATGTTTGTGGGAAACAACTCCCAGGAAGTGAATTCCAGAGAGTAGTAGTTCTGGGGATAAATGAATTTTGATAAGCAGAGGTTCTGCATTGCGAGGGAGAAAGTGTGAGTTCATGGGCGCTCCCAGCTGCCCGAATATTTCGGGAGAAAATATGAAGGGGAGGAACAATTGAAGCCAGTTCGTCAGAGCACTTACGGTAAAAGTATCAATAAAATAATGCTAAAGAAGCAACATCTCTACGCACTGATAATGGAGGAAGGTCTTGCGTTATGGCAGGATTATTGATTAATCTAATGGGTTTATTTTGAATTTTGTCCAACTGCCTCAGTGCAACCGCTCCACATCCACTCCACAGTGGTGAACAGTATTCGATCTGAGAACGCACATGACTTTTGTATATTGTGGCCATCTGCTCGTCACTGAAGAACTCACGAATTCTGTACATAAGTCCCAATTTTTTGGAAGCATTTTAGCAAGGGATTTAACATAAGCTGTCCAGCTTAGGTTGGGGTTTAAAGTAACACCTAGGATATCAATTGTAGTGGATATGGGAATTTTGACATCATTTAAAGTTATGTGGGAGTCTGAGAGATTCTTTCTGTTGAAAAAATTAATGTATTTAGTTTTCTGAGCATTAAATGAGACCAGATTTTTTTTTTTTTGTCCCCACTGATTAATTTTAGAAAGGTCCTGGTTCAAAGAAATTGCTGTGTTTATTTGGAAATTTATAATACCAAAATGTGTAAAGGAGGTACTAAATGTGAAAGAACTATGAAGGGTCGAGTCATTAGCATAAGAGTGTACTGGGTTGTGAGTGACAGATAGGAGGTCATTTATATGAATGAGAAAGAGGGTTGGCGCCAAAACTGATCCCTGATGTACACCAGCATTTATGGAATGAAACTGAGAATAAACACCATCTACCATGACCTGTATTTTTCTATTATGAAGGTAAGAAGAAATTAGAGGAACCAGTGATGCAAGGCCATAGTGTGACATCTTAGACAATAAGGCCTGGTGCCATACTCTGTCAAATGCTTTTGAAACATCAAGTGCTACTGTGTGTGTTTCACCATGTTGGTCTATTGTTTTGTTAATCTGATGGGTAAGAAGGCAAAGAATGTCTACAGTTGAACGTTCTTGTCTAAATCCATACTGCCGGTCATTGATCAATTTATTGATTTCTAGATGCTTGATTATGTGTTTGTTAATTAATGTCTCAAAAACTACCGAGAACGGAAGTTATTGCAATTGGTCTATAGTTTGATGGATCAGAAGTTGCCCCCTTTTAGGAACAGGATGGATATTTGCTTCTTTCCAATAGGCTGGAAAACTTGAGGTACGGATGCATAAGTGGAAAAATTTTACCAATACAGGAGCCAACATTGAGGAGCAATTTTTAAGTACTATTGAAGCAATTTCATCCGGACCAGTAGCTTTGTCTGCTGATAGATTCTGTAATACAGCTTGTACGTATCTGGTGTGAATCATGAAAGGAGGTATTTGAGAGGAATCAAAATCAAGTATAGGAATATTGTGATTTTCTGTATTTAGGGTTGAGTTTATTGAAAAAATGTCAACAAGAAGTTTGGCTTTTCCACGTGGGTCACTTACTAGATTTCCAATGGGGTACTGTAAAGGTGGAATGGAAGAGGTGGTAGTGAAGTTAGTTTTGAATGAATTAAGGGTTGACCAGAATATTTTGTTATCATTTGGGTTGTTTAGTAGTTTGCTAGCCTGTCTATGTAGAAAGTTTAATTTAGAAAGATTGATGATAGTTTAGCATGGTTTCTGATATTTCTATAATAGTTAAAGGCTTCTTTGGTTTTGGTCCTTGTATAAGTGTTATACGCTATTGTTTTATGTTCTGTTACTCTAGCACAATTGTGGTCAAACCATTTAGGAGAATTACATCTTTTTCTGTAACTATGATGGGGAATGAATGAACAAACAACGAATATAGTGTGATAATAATGTGGTGTATTACAGACCAGGTGTATCATGGGGGCAACAACACACTGATGTTGGTGCAGCAATACTCAGTCACCTTCAACTGTCAGTTCCGCCTCGGCAAATACCCTTTTGACACCCAGCGCTGCTCTCTCGTGTACCGCCTGCCCGATGCTGGACACCGCATCACGTACTTTAATGTTAGTTTAATTTAACAGAGTTATTTGATTCTGAACCCAAACCATGCTACATACACACCGTTAATAGTTGCATTCTGTTCATAGTTCCTTTTTCAGCCAGCACTTCACTTACTGTAGCACTAGTTTCTTTGGTCCCGAATCCACCCCATGCCTCACAACAACTAATAGCATCCACCTATTAACAACGGGGCTGCACTACCCACACCTATATCATTAAGCAAATTATGATCAACTCCTCCTCTACTGTACGTGGATTTTCCGTGATCACAGTGTCCCTCAGATTGGGATTTTAGGACAAAGACTAATTCTGTCAGTAATAACCTCTTTCCACAAGAAATAATCAACAATACACAGACTAAGGAAATGCAGTCCATCCTTATGTGGACATTTTCCTGTCCCTGAGGCCACGCTAAAATATCCACTTAAAGTGCCATATTAAGGATCGTAATCATCATGTGTAACGATTGCACAGTAATCACCTAAGTTGCACAACTTAGTTCACGGAATATCTACTAATGGTTCTGATTCAAGTAAAACGTATATTTATAATAGAACATAATATATAACAGGGCTCTGACTCACTGCAGTACACATTATAATTTGCTCGCATCACACTTTGCATATGAAATACAGACACTTGCATAATTATTACTACCTAATGTAAATACTTTATTTCAATATTTGGTCAGCCATTTTTTTTTTTTCACTACACCATCGTCCATATACTGATAAGTAAACCCAGTAGGCATGTGTCTTTTCACTCTCTACCTGCTTGTTAATGATTGAAGCGGTGGATTAAGGTATGGGGCTAAAAAAAAAAAGTTAGGAAAACGCAATTGTTGGGTCCAGTTGGAACCGCCAACTTCAAAAATTGGTGCAGATGCCAAAGTCTACATATACCTTCTCCTGAGTGGACATTTGTGGGATACGTTTACCCAACCCAAGTCTAAAATCAGCCTAAATAAAAGTTCCTAGCCACCTGAAACACCACATATATACAGCCAGTAGAAGCCACTGTAGATCATGAAGCACAACGAAACTACTGCGCGACATTTCGCAAGGTTTCCTTCATTTATGTAAAGACATATATTTGCTGGTACTTGCACTAAAAAAAAAAAAAAAAAAAAAAAAAAAATCGCTTAACAACTAGGCTATAGGGCCCATTCAGATCAAACTTGCACCATAATGAAGTCAGGTTCGGAGCCAAACTGAACACATGCTGGGACTGGAATGGTTGTTCTGGTGTCTGAAGGCTATGGCTCTGTCTTTTCACACCTTTGAGGCTATTACATTAGTTCAGGGTTGCCAACGTTCTCAAGGCAATGCAAGATTGTCTCCACACAGATGTGGTTCGTTAACATACCTCTGTGTACATAGCCATGATGAGTAATGAACATACTGTACGGTACACAAACAAAGGATCCCCAAATTTGTGTTTGTGTGGTTTGATCATTGATGCCATATATCCCTTGTCAAAAAAAATAAATAAATAAAATAAAATGATGTGGGTTTTGACCCATGGGATCATTGTGTCATGAAATGAAATGTTGAAGAAATAAACAGTTAGCATTCAGATGAAGAGTGTTTGAAAGGAAGGAGAAGAAGAAGAAGAAAGAAAGAAAGAAAGACAGAAAGAAAGAAAAGAAAGGGAATGCAGCAGGTCTCCCGGCAATGGTATGGAGACCTAACTGAAGACCTTAAAAAAAAAAAAATCTGAGGGAGACAGCTCACAATCGCTGGCCCAGGCACATTTATCGTGATTTGTTGGCCACCTATCCCAGAATTAAAGGCGTGAGGCCATGATAGTAAGTATGTGCAAGAGTAGGATCACAAACACAGACACCGAAGAGAAATAGAAATACAAACTTCAAGAAATGTAAAAAACACCACAAGTAACACACTTCTGGCAATGTGATGATTACGACCCTATCTATCTATCCATAGCCAGACGTCTGCATCTCGTATGGGGAGACCACAGGCAAATCAATTCTACGTCGCCCTGTCCCTTGCCATTACCCTGGCCTCTTCCCACTTCACACCACCTCCTTTCATATGCCTTTCCACTCCATCCTCTGCTTCCCCTTCCCTCTTCCTCCCCCTCCACCTCACTCACATACACCCTCCTATTTAGTCTTTCACTTTCCATCCTCTCCACATGGCCAAACTACCTCACTGTATTTCCTCTAATGCTTTCCATCACATCCACATCCACACCACAAAGTCCCTTCACTTCGTCATTTGTCTTTCTGTCTCACCAAGTAACTCCACATGCTCCTCACAAATAACTCATTTCCACTGCTCTCATCCTTGACTTATGTCTTTCCAACAAGGTCCAAGCTTCACTTCCATACGTTGGAGTTGGTAACACAATACTATCATACAGCGACTGGTTTGCTTCCATGCTCGCTTCCCTAGTTCTCATTACTGCTTTCAAAAATCCAGCAACTTTTCTTCCCTGTTGTATCCTTTCATGTACTTCATCCTCCACACATCCATCTTTACTCATCACCCTACCCGAGAACATAAATGCACTCACAGTTACCATCCAGCCTCACTGTGCATTCAGTGACTTCATTTCTCTCAAAGATTACAACTTTACTATTCTCTACATTGACCTTTAGCTTCCGATTGCTTTTGGTGCACATTCTCCAATTTTTATGTAAATTTCGTCACTAATACAGTTTTTTAAGCTGATTCCAAATTTGAATTTATTTTTTTTGAAGAAATTATTGTTTTTTAAAAGTTAGGTTGGTTAATAGTAAAAATTTAGTTACTTAATAATCTCTATGACGACACACTTCCAATTTACTCATCCACACACACACATTTATTCGTATCTTAGCCCCAAGAGGAGAAGGGACAGATCCTCACCGCACCACACCTCTGGAAGGTCAACTGAGCAGTGCAATCAGCGACATCCGCAGCAGGGCCCGACAGCAGAGCTGGTTTACCCCTGCCACATCATAATGGACCCATCCCTTTACTCTCACCTGACCTGATCAGCTGATCATCCTTGGTTTACCCCCTACCTCTTCCCCCCCCCCCTCCATTTATTTCACAATTATATTATTTCAATGTTTCCTTGTTTAACGCTTAAACTCAGCAAAATCTTCTTGAACAGGTCCGTATTTTCGTATTTTGGATCATCTTGTTTGGTCACGTTCACCCAGTTGAGGTAACCTTGACTGGTGGCTACAGCTAATAAGGCGAAGTACTGTTAACAGGAGGTTATCGACTCCTACACACTTTCCCCTGCCTCATTCCTGATGTTTGCACCAATTATACCTGATGTCATTAAGCGATTTCATGAAGCCCCTCCCACTGACCCACCGCCAATGACATTTCTTTTTTCTACTTCTACGTTCCCTCATATTCTAAGATAAGTAATAAGGTGAATCATACTGAATGGCTAGTATATTGTGGTAACTTACAATACATTGAGAGATGACCTGTTTGGTAACCATAGTTGTACAGCTGCGATGTGTCGTCAGTGACCCATAGGTACTTGGCATTAAACTCGGCTGCAGTGGCGGGAAATGACTGCTGGTTCTTTTCATATCTAATTTGTTTTAGTTATCGAATTTTATTACTTCCTTTGTCATATGGACATGAATTTAATCTAAAAAAGAAAGAAAATATTTCGTGGCACAGCTTATTCATCTATTCAATAGAAGAATAATTCTCAGCCAATCAGCGATGACTACAGCTAGAAGAGAGGAGGGGGCGAGGCTTCATGGACTGTTGGTGGTACCTACTTAAGACCTTCTTTTACCCTCTTGGTAACTTCACCCTACGTACTGTATATACCTAATATACTGATATGTGCCTCAAGCTATTTTATTTATTTAATATCCAAATAGCTTCATCTAAAATAAGCACTATCTATCTCCACCCGAATGTTTTTGCTCTGTTATCCATAATTTCCCTTAACTCTTATTCATCTGTGTGTCGTACAGCTGTATTAATTATCAACATTAATCTGGAAGTGTGAAAGTTTGGACGAGCCATACTTTTCTTACATCAAATTTCTTAATCCACTTAGAATATATGACTCCTCTCCGTAATGTGGGACGCAGATTGATGTCTAACAAGTGCGAGTCACGGGTGTTCTATGAGTAATCATTAAAAACAAGGCTTGCTTCCACCTTTGTGCACTCAGCTCTAGTGATAAGGTTAGTTGTGGAAAGCACTTTACTTTAAGGCTTGTTGTTACCTTAGGACAACTTTCATTTTACTGCTGAGTGGCACATATAATATCAGTGCAAAGCAATACATTTTATCATTGTCAGCCACCAAGACATTTTTTTTTTTTTTTTCAGGTGCAAGTGACGTTTGAGGGCGACCGAAGACTGCTCGAGTATGATGTGGTTGGAGTTACAGGAATGAGTAATACTTCTGAGGATGATTCTTTTATTAAAGTAAGTTTACTTTGTTTTAGGTGTCAGTAAGGTTATGTTTTTCCCCTCCTTTTGACAGGGTTTTCCACTTGCATTGATGATATGTACGTTACTTTGTACATTGTCTCCTAAATCTTTCTGGATTATCATGTATATTTCTCACGTATGAAGACTATTTCTTGAACTGGGTGTTTTCATGTGCGAAAAAATGCGCATGAGTTCTGCCCTGTTTTAGTTTGAATAATTCATGTACAAAGTGCCTTAATACTACTTATGATTTCTTATGCCTCTCGGTGCATTACTTTACCGTTTGGTGCTGGAGAAAGTAAGTTCATGTGGGGAGGATGGACGGAGTGGGGGACGTTTCACAATGCATTTTGGTTGAGGCAATAAGGCTTCTACGCGCTCTGTAAATTGCCCTCGAAGCTTACGAGAGTTAAGCTTTTCTCCTCACCTCCTCTCTTCCTCCCGGCGGTGCAGGTGGAGGTGACGTTCAGGAACCAGTTCGGGTACTACATCGGTAACGCCTTCTTGCCCAGCGTCCTTCTCGTCACCATCTGCTACCTTACCTTCTGGTTCAGCCTACACGATTTCCAGGTCAGGGCATGGCATGGCAAGGCAGGGTAGAGCAGGGTAGGTCAGGGCTTAGTATGGCAGGGTATGACATGGCAAGGCAGAGTATAACAGGGCAAAGTAGTCTACAGTTCACCTGGTTCAGTCAGTCAACTGTCTCCACATCAGTGGTGCTTAACTTTTTTTTAGCCTTTGCAGCTCTTCAGTTATCAGAATATCGTCTCGCACAGGTGGTCAGAAATTAGTTTTAGATTTATCGTAAAGATGTATCTTGACATCAGTTTCACACGTCAGTCAAGATGTTACAGTAAAACAGTAGTGTCACATAGCGGTCTAATATATTAAATATACAGCCAACCATTGAAATACACTTACTAGCTAAGAACTTTTAGCAACTTTGTAACTGAACTGACTGACATGTTTCGCATCTCCCAGATATGACGTTTCACACTCTAGGTAAACATTCACTGCTTTAGAGCGATGGTAGCAAAACGCAGTACTAAACCCAGCTCTAACTGTACGGCTATAATCACAGAGTACAGGTTGTCAAAAGAATACCACTACGGGGGGGGGGGAGGTGTACGATAATTGCTTAAATGATCAGTACTGCTCATGGCGTTGCAAGAAAATTGGCAGAGTTTCATGGATACAACGGAAAATGTGACTAACAAACTATATAGAGCATCCTCAAAAAGCACAGCTACAAACATGGGGCACGAACAGTGACACAGTACAGCTCTCACAGTCTGTCGTTGTGCACCGATGCCTTTCATACCACCAAGAGCAAAAGTTCGTAGACTTTTCTGCCTGGACCCACCATAATATTACTGCGTTCACTTGGTGGTAACGCCAACGGAGCTCTCACTTTGTTTCTCTCACTCTGAACCTCGTGAGTTTCATCGAAGTGTGGGTGCTGTTGTTTAGTGATGGCATTAATATTGTGGCGGTTCCAGCCTAAAAATGCTACGGACTTCTACTTTTTACTAGACATTCATGCTGATGTGACCGCTAAATCAGACACTGTCAAAGAAAGTACGTGATGAAATTATTATTTATAACAAATTTGTTTCATGCCCTTGTTGGGTCATTCATTTCTTTGTTTGAGGTAATATACTGTAGATAATGTTTTCGTACAATATACCTTGACTGAGGGACGACTTTTACACTTGCTCTTCGCAGATAAAAAAAAGAAGTGAGGTAGGTTATAACAAGAAGACATAAAGGAGTGTGCTGTATAACTGATTGCTGACTCCACAACAGGACCGCATCATGGTGTCGCTAACCTCTCTGCTCGTGCTGACTGGACTGCTGACCCAGACCTCCCAGTCCATCCCCAAGACCGCCTACCTTAAGCTGATCGACGTCTGGTACGTGGCTCTCATCTGCGTCGACTTCCTCATCATCGTGGTTCTGGTGGTGATTGAAAGTCTAAGGCGACATGTCAGCTCCTCCACGTCACTCAGGCCACCAGTAAAGGTCATGACAATTGGCACGAGTGACCAAGACAAAGATTCGTCAGTCAGACCGGTGATGGAAAACCAGAGTAACTGTGGTGCTGCTAAACTTAATAATATCTCCATCGTTGTGTTCCCCGTCATCTGCCTCCTCTTCTTTGCATGCTTCTCATATGTTGCGTCTGTGTGAAGTCTGTTGCCCCACCATGCTCGAGTTGCTGTGTCAGTCCTTATTCTGTGCTTACCGTTGATTCTGTACTCATACATTCTATGCCTTCATGTTAAATGTTTTGACTGCTACACCAACTGCACTGGATGGTAATCATATCGTGTACAACATTCTGTGGAAAAGAGTGAACACAAAGTATAAAAAATTCAGAGCATTTTTCCATGACAGATTAATGTGTGAAAGGGCCTACTGCTGCTTATTAGTAGAAGTTCTAACACTGAATGGCTTATTCTTTTTTTAACTGCAGTGTCAACAAAGTATAATTCACCAGTACCTAGGTTAATGCTGCAAATAAATTGCCATCATGTACTCGTAATAAAAGGCTTAAGTTCCCAGTCTCACTGATTCAGGTTTTTAATAAATGCCCGTGTGAATACTGTCAAAGTATCTGTTTTACTTTCTCTCTCTCTCTCTCTCTCTCTCTCTCTCTCTCTCTTCAGGTCCTCTTCTTAACCCTCAAGATGCGGCGAGTGTCTGTCTGGTGAATGTAATCGTTCACCATAAGCTGGAACTTAATGCAGTTTTCTGTACTCTTGGGCAAAACGATCTTGACTATTATTAGTCTTTTGGTGCCTCTGGGTTTTTCTTTAGCGTAGTTGTTGTTATTTTTGTTCTATTCCAGCCTGTCTGGCCGAGCAGACCCATCTATCATAAGCAAACAGCTGCCTTCCTGGTGTAGACAGTACCTCGCCAGGGTCGGAAGTGGGTTCTTCCACATGGCAAAGTGTGGGGATAATTGAGGAGACAATGACCCCCAAACAGCTGTTTATAGGAGACAGTAATCTGTCATTTAAAAAGTAATTTAAATAGCCATTAAAAACAGCCACTGAAAATAGCGACTAAAAATAACCACAAAAACCAGCCGCTACAATCAGCCACCAAATCAGTCACTAAAAATAGCTATTAAAATAGTTATAAGTTAATCTATTAAGTCCACGTTTGGTTAAAATGCATTTCTGTAGCATTCTATGTCATCATAATGGCCATGGGAAGAGGTCTGCTTCCTCTAAATGACTGATAGCCACTGATATTCGGTATGAATCGTCCACTCTTGTCAGTCTCTTTTCAAGTTGTGTGAAGCTTCAGTTGCGACACTTTTGTAATTCGACAAGCTTTGGTTGGTTTGAAGCTGTAACCGAAACTGGGTCAGTGTTTCATAGATCTCTATTTAATATTGGTTTAAATTTATTTATGAAGTATTTGTCTTTGGACTTTCATAATGTATGATCATCCCTTTTTACTTTATAGAAGGGCAAAATATTAACCTTTGGTGAACATTTTTTGCGCATTTTACTAAGTGGGTAATAATGATATATAATCCTTTACTGTGACTAATATGGTCCCTGTGGAGGTTAATATGGAGCCGGCGATTTGAAGTCTCACCTATATAAATCTCTTTACATCCACTGCCGTAAATTGCATAAACGCAGTTTTAGGTCGAGCATCCCATTTTTCGTTAATTTTGAATGTATAAATGACGTCGGGAAAAGTGAATTGGGTGCCTTTAATTATTTCAGTGCAGAGTTTACATTTTTTGTCTTCACATTTTTCCACTTTGAAATTAGATATTTTTTCAAATCTGACCTTTGTTAAAAGTCTTTTTATATTATTGGGTTGTCGCTTTCCTTTAATCAGGGAGACATGTCCGTAAATATCTTCTGTTTCGGGTGCGTTTTTAAGGATATTTATTGTACATGAGGCGTCTTTGAAGTGATCATCATATTTTGGGTTAGAGGTTGTTATATATCGTATTGTTTATATATCTCTGGCTGTTTCTTTATTATTGGTGCTCTGAATGTGGGCCCATCTTCGCAGCCCTGGACGATTCCTGGGCTTTTCCCGGAGGGACCTTGGATGACCATGTGGTTTGCCTTTACATCCTCTGTGGTCATGGCAGATGAGTTGACCTTCTACATGTTGTCAGCACGTCCCCAAGGCACCACTACACTTCCTTGGTGGACGGGGGACTGTACCTAGGTCGTCTGGGCTAGGCAGTATTCCTGGAATGATTGGTGGAGGTGTCCCTGCCTTAGCCACCAGGACCTTCACCGCCGTAGGGTTGGGGAATGCAAGCAAACACTAAATCGGGCTCAGCATACAGTTTGGTCTGCTTTATGCTTGACCCTCTTATTCTCCAGTTCATCATCCCGACTTTGTTCTTTATTTGGGCAATGAAGGGTTGCCCTACCACCGTTCATATCCCGTGGCGGAGGATTTTACCTTTCTCTTAGGCTTCCAGGACAAGGCTGTCTTCTTGGCCAACGTCTTCTGGTCCCAGTTTGGTACCCCTGCTCCACTTCCAGGTCTGCAGCAATTGTTCAGAGTCGCTCAGGTTGGCATCTCCTTCCCTCCTCCTTTATGCTTGGCCTCCTCCTTTACCCAGGAGGAGCTTTCCTCTGCTCTATGACCCTTACCACCTAAGAGAGCGTGTGCCCCGGATTTTGTCTTCAATGAGTTTCTGGCCCATCTTCCCCTACCCTATCAGGCCTCTCTCCTTGACATCTTAAATGACACCTGGGCGCTGGGGGTCTTTCCTTCTTGCTGGAAAGCCTCTCACCTTCTCCCTCTCCCCAAGCCAGGGAAGGATCCTTCTTCTCTAGCTTCACACAGGCTGACAGTGTTACAATCTAATGCAATGTTGGGAAGGTGTTACAGTGTTACAATCTAATGCAATGTTGAGAAGGTGTTTGAGAGGATGATGTTCTGCCTGCCTTCCTGGTGGCCCTTTTTTTTTTACATGTCCGACTCTGGGCAAAGGCTTCAGGGTCTATTTCTCGGGAGTGACCTATCCCAAGACTCAGTAGTCCTCCTACACCTCCACATGTCACCACCTCGGCGCTAATACCCACCATCCATATTGAATACATGCTAGGGCTGTCTCATACAGGACTGGTGTGTTGGTATTAGCGGGGGTAATTTTACGACATGTCGTAGGGTCATCTGGGAAATCAGGAAAGTCTGCTTTTAGGAAATTCAAATCCTTAAACTGTTCCTTGCCACAGCCGGGATTCGATTCTGGGTCCATTAGGACTGCAGGCCGCCTCTTTACCGATTCAGCCACCGCCTCCGCTTGAGTACGACCGCTACCTACCTGAGATTCAATGTGGAGTCCTCCATGGAAGGGTGGCATCTGATGTCCTGCAGTTTGACTGTCACATTCATTGGGCATACAGTCACCAACACATACTCCTGGAAGTCTTTGCGAATCTCCAGTGGACCTCTGACTCTGCCTCCCATAATGGGATCCTCTACAGGTTATGTTGTCTCCGTGTCACGGGTCATTTGCTTGGGTCTGGAGTTTATTGGAGGAGCGGTCCTTCTGCGTTTCACCTAGGTCAGGTGGGCAGTACCACAAGGATTTGTTCTTAGTTCCCTTCCTTTTAATGTCTTAATGTTTTGCCTTGTCCCCCTGCTCCTCCTGAAGTGTCCATCTTGGTTTATGCTGATGGTGTTTCCATCCTCTGCAATGCTGCCTATTTATGGGGGGCCCAACATCACCTCCAACAGTCTGTGGATGCTTTTGCCACCTTGGCTGCAGACTGGGGATTAACAATTAATGCGCACAAGAGTACTCATATGTGCTTCAGCCATTTGAGGCTCCCCTCCATGCTGATGGTTCAGCTTGTTGGGGAGCCTTTCACCCTGCAGACCTGGCACAAGTTTCACACCCTCCATCTGGACAGTCCCCGTTTCAGCTGGGCCCCTCACATTGACTATCTTCGGTCAGCATGCCTTAGGCGCCTGGACATCATGAAGTGTGTTGTAGTAGTTTGCTGGGGTGCTGATCGAAGTATCCTCCTCTGCCTATATCAGGCATTCACCCACAGCAAGCTTTCATATGGTTCTTCTCTTTATGGATTGGTTGCACAGGCTCACTGACTCACCACAAGATGTATGTTCTCCAGAAAACAGCACTTCGGATTGCCCGTAGCACCTTCAGGTCCACCCCTGTTCTTTTGCTTCATGTGGACTTTGGGGTGATGCCCCTCTCCATCTATCACATGAATTTGGATTGTCAGCTGCTCCATCACATTTCTGTCCTTCCCCCCAGCCACCCGGTCTCCTCCTCTTCCTGCTTTTTTACGGTCCTTTGCCAGCCCCAGAGTGGCCATGAGTGCAGTTACACTTCATTCTCTGCAGCATCCAGCCTGACCTTCCCTGGTCTGTCCCAGTGGCCCCCCCTCTCCCCTCTGTCCATCCTTAGATGGATCTGTCTGTGATTATCTCCCCACATCTCCCGGCACCGTTCTTGAAGTCTGCTGATGCAGCCTAGGCACGGCAGCTGTTTCTTAGCAAGAACTCTTCTTTTCATGGGAACTCGTGTAGAACTTACACGAATGTGTCCCACTTCCATCATCCTTTACCGTGGCAACCTACTTTGAGGACCTTTCCTTATGCCAAACTTGGCCTTTCAATGGGCGGCATGATGTGCTGACTGCGGAACTTCTAGGAATCCTCCTGACCTTTTAGTTTGTACGGACCTTCCACCACCCCCAACCGTTGGTTCTATGTACTGGCTCACAGTCTTCGCTTACCCTCCTCTCAGATCATCCAATGGCTCATATCAGGATTGTCCATGTTATTTTGGAGCACCTCTTGCTACTTGCCTTTCTCCCCTGGTGCTTTCACCTTCAGTGTATCCTCTTATACGTAGGCATCTGTGACAATGAAATCGCAGATGCAGCAGCAAGGTGGGCATTGATCTCCAGCACGTTAGTAGCTGTGACACATCCTGCTGCATTCCCTAACCTCACACGCAGTGCCTCCATGTACTGGGATGCAAATCTTGTAACTGACCTCCCTGCCTCCCACCTGGGGCGTTTTCGCTCTGCCTCCTCTGCACATCCTTGGGCTCACCATCCCTGTTGGGATGTTGATGTTGCTATCACCAGGTTGCGGATGGGCCACATGGGCCTACAAGTCACCTGTACCGTTTGGGTATAATAGAGCACCCTTGATGCCAGTGGTGTCCACAGGTTAAAGAGACCATAGAACATTTTATGTTGTGGTGCACAAGGTTCCACTCCCTCCACACACTCTTGAGAGACTGCCTGGCATCTCTGGGAATTTTCGGCCTGTCTCTGCACATTCTCTTGGGGTGGAGTTGTGGGGACCCTCGGTTATGGCAATGTGTCATGCGGTACACATTTGACTTCATCAGTAAATCTAGGCAGTTCTCCTGCATTTAAGATGAGGCCCTGAACAGTTTACATTGGATGGGCATTGGGCCAACGTTTTGGCTGCGTCCTTCACCTTCACATGAAGAGGACAAAGTAGCATCTCTTGCATCGTCATTCATACATGTTCCTGACAACATTCAACAGCTTCTCATCTACTTCACATATTTTCACTGCCTTCCACAGTCTTTGTCTATCTACTCTTCCATATGCTCTCTCAGCATCAAGAGGCAGCATACAACTCCAGTCTTCTCCAAATACTTCTCCACTAAATATTTTAGAGTGAATGTCAGATCAACGCAAACTTGCCTTTCCTAAAACTACCCGGTACCTTGTTCTCCTCTAAATAAATCCTTAGTTATTTCCCTAACTCAGTTGACAAGTATCCTAGTATATGTTTTTCTCATTTCACTGAGAAAACACACGCCCCTAAAGCCTAATTACCAGACGCCTGGGCCCCCGAGAGCCATCACCAGGCCTGAGGCAAGATCATCGACAATGGGCCCTTCTTCCCTTTGAAAACTGCTGAATATATTATACTCGAAGTCTGGCTCACAGCTAGTTTGCTCCCTAACTTGTGTGTCACGGCTCGTTGATGTACTATCACGAGAATCCTGGTGCGCCATAGTACTTCGTCACTCTTTGTAAAACAACGATAATAACTACAAGGAAATTATAGTATGTTTGGCAAAGAAAAATGAGAAGTACTATTATTATTTTTTTTTATTATCCCTCGGTCCCTCCAGTATGGCAGTTATACAGTATTACACAAGTCTGTACTGTGTTATACATAATCTGTTGTATTGTGTATAGATATAACTATTCCTTCTTACTTTTATATATATTATTTGGAAATTCAGTGCCATTATAAACGAACTACGCTGTTATCAGAGGGCGTGGGCCCCCTCTCGGGCCCGGGCCCAGGGATTATCCACAGCTGCTCCCCCTCCCCCTTCCCTCCCTCATTGGCCTTGCCAGACACTTCTTTTTCCCTTTTCCTTTTGTGTAAGGGAACTATTATGTCTGCTCTCCAAGCCTTCAGAACCCTACCCTACTCCCAGACCAGCCTACACATCTTTCCTGGAACTTTCCTCATTTTGACTTCCTTCATTGCTTCAGCTATTCCATTCTACTGACCTCTTCCTCTCTTCTCCCAGCCATTCCCCAGTCTATCTATCTATCTATCTTTTGCCAGACACCATAATCCCGTAAAGGGTGGCCATTTGACACTGAGTTAGTTGTTTTACAGGGAGGGGCACCAACCCTCCACCAATCCACTTGTTGACACGTAGGGAGCACGTATGGTTTGGTTATATGGTTACCACCCAGCGCTGTAAATGATTTCTTGGCTTACAGGAAACCATTTGGCTTGTCACTCAATGTAAAGCCACCTGTAAAGGAAAGAAAAGGAATAAGAAGTGACAGGAAAGATAGGAGAAATAGGAAGAGAGTAGGGCAGGCACAGAAAAAGAATGATAAAAGCTAAGGAAGTAGGCAGCACTACATCAAGTGAGTGGATGATGGTCGCCACCACCTACCACAAACACTTGTACTTAAGCTACTTTCATTCTCTGTAATTATAAAAACGATACAGTATATTAAACAAAACTTTTCGCCTACAAACCTGATTTGCCAGATTTCCCTCATTTGCAGCATTTGTAGTGGCAGCTGCAGCCTATGCATAAAGTAGAAATACTTTGGAACACATCTCTCATGCATATGTAACAGCTTACTGTATAACTAGTACCTACCTAGGTATAATATAATCCTTTATAGCCTCTTCAAGAGTGTCGCGGCGTAGTGCTAGGATCTATCTATCTATCTATTGCCAGACGCCTCAATCCCGTTCGGGGTGGCCACAAACAAATCACCTCCACGTCGCCGTCCCCCGCCATTTCACTACCCCGCTCCCAACTCACACTCCCCTCTCTCATATACCTCTCCACTCCATCCCTCCATCTCATCCTAGGCCTCCCCCTCCCTCTTCCCCCCTCCACCTCACTCACACACTCTCTTCGTCAGTCTTTCATCCTCCATCCTCTCCACATGGTCAAACCACCTCAGTGTATTCCTCCTAACGCTTCCTATCACATCCACAGCCACACCACAACGCTCTTTTATATCCTTATTTGTCAGCCTGTCTCTCCATGTGACTCCACAGGCTCCTCTTAAATAACTCATTTCCACTGCTCTCACTCTTGTGTCCTTCCAGCAACGTCCAAGCTTCACTTCCATACGTTAGAGTTGGTATCACAATACTGTCATGTAGTAACTTTTTCACTTCCATGCTCACTTCCCTGCTTCTTATCACTGCTTTCAAGGAACCAGCAACCTTTCTTGCCTGCTGTACCCTTTCAAGCACTTCACCCTCCAAACCTCCATCCTTACTCATCACACTACCCAAGTACTTAAACGTACTCACATTTTTCAATTCCTCACCATCCAACCCCACAGTACATTCACTGACTTCACCTCTCTCAAAGACCATCACTTTAAATTCCGTTTCTTACACACTCTCCCAAACTCATCTACGAAGCCTTGCAGCTCTCCTTCGTCTTCACTCAACAACACAGTATCATCTGCAAACTACAGTACAGGGAGTTTCCAAACACTACCCTCTCTCACCAGGGCCACTCCAACATCCACTACCCTACCTTGTACCTCTTTTATTACCCCATCCATGTACAGATTGAACAACCATGGAGACATGACACATCCCTGTTTCAACCCAACCTTCAAAGAGAAAAATTCACTCAGTTCACCATCCACACGCACTGCAGCCTTAGCACCATCATACATACTCTTCACAGCATTTAACAACTTCCCATCTACTCCATATAATCTTAATACAGTACTTTCCACAATCCTTGTCTATCCACCCTGTCATATGCTTTCTCCAAATTCATGAAATCCGCATACAACTTCTTTCCCTTCTCTAGAAACTTTTCCACTAAAGATCTAAGAATGAATATCTGATCTACACAACCTCTTCCCTTCCTAAAGCCTCCCTGTTCTTCTCCAACTAATTCCTCTGTTCTTTCTCTGACTCTGTCAATAAGTATCCTACCATACACTTTTCCTATTATACTATCTATCTATCTTTTGCCAGACACCTCAATCCCGTTTGGGGTGGCCACAAACAAATCGCCTCCACGTAGCCCTGTTCTCTGCCATTTCACTGCCCTGCTCCCAACTCACACCCCCCTCTCTCATATACTAAGAAGACAAATGCCCCTATGATTACCACACACTTCATTTTCCCCTTTTCCTTTGTACAAGCGAATAATTATATCTGACTTCCACTCCTCCGGGACTCTACCTTCCTCCCAGGCCAATCTGCACGTTTTCCACATCCATTCTACTACTATCTCTCCCCCATGCTTCAATTTAACTTTCTTCATTGCTTCCACAACTTCTATCCTACTGATTTCTTCCTGTCTTCTCACCTCCCTCCTTCTCCCAGCCATTCCTCAGCCACTTATACTCGCATTACTTCCATCCTCTATGGGCTAGGATGCCCACATTAATTCAGCAGTTGAGTAACGTGAGATTTCACACTGTGGCATTAATGCGATCGCAGGTATCTGACAATGGTATGAAGCTTTTCCATTGCGATTCTGTTGATTTAATTCTGGCAGAGGTAATACTATGCTTTTTAGAGACATGAGGCAAAAAAGTAATGTGCCTGCAGAGCAGTAATGGCCTGTCTATATATGCCTAGAATTTTTTCTCCCTGGGGAGATTTACGCTTATCTTTAGCCTGGAGAAATGATGATAACTATCAAAAAAGAAAAAAACTCCGTAGATATAGCAAATTCTGTAATAATTCTGTAATAACTGAAAGGGCTCGTTGTAATTTCAAGGTGTTCGAGGCGCCATCTTTCCAGGTATTCACCTTAATCAAATTATGTTTTTCGTCCAATTGCAAGTAGTCTATTTAATTAACTGCTTGAGAATTAGATATATGCGCTTTTTACTGATATAATGATAAGGATTAATATGCAGTTGGGAGGACTTACTTTCAGGAAACAGTGGTCGGAGCAGAATGATGGTGGTAGCTAGCGTCAGTGCAACGTTGTTGTGGTTCGGCTGGACTCAGGCTGAGATGGATCTACAATACAGATGTTGGATGCTGCTGGAGGTAGGCCAGACACAGTAAATAGGGAGGATTTTCTTAAGACCTGTAAAATTTTTTCCCATTTTCTTTTGAAATACTTGTTTTCTTACACCCACAACTTAAAGATATCTTCTTACCAATTGATTGTCACGAGTCATTGTACTTTGGCCTATCGTATTGTGAATTTAATTTTTTATATTATAGGCTATTATTTGAGGATGCACTGATGTTATTTACCCTTTTGCTTAATTTTTTATGTATTTTCAACATTCATAACCTCATTTTCCTACATTGGTGCACAACTCCCTTAGCATACCATAGAATTCCAGGTCAGCATGCTGCTTCGTAGAACCATGGATTTTAATAATGAGAATAGGTTTTTCTTCCCTTTTTCTTGGTGTGTGAATCGATCAAAATATGTAACCTTCGTACCTGTTGCAAATCAGCAGTTTCTAAGTTAAGCCCCTCCCATCATCTAACAGTAACAGTACTGGTGGGGAATTGAGGCATTTGAATGGAGGAGGCTGGCTTAAACGTTAATTTCAGAAATCTATCTCTCTATAACCAGATACCATTATCCTACAAGGGGTGGCAATTTGACTTTGAGGTAGCTAGTTGTATTACAGGGAGAGGCACTAACCCTCTGCCAACCCACTTGTTAATATGTAGGAAACACGTATGGGTTGGTTATATGGTTACCACTCAGCATTATAAATGGTTTCCTGGCTTACAGGAAACCACTAGGCTTGTCACTCAATGTACAGTACTTCTACAAGAAAGCGAAAGAAGAGTAATGAAAAGTGACACAAAAGGTGAGATTATGGGAGAAATATATCAAATTGGAACAAAAAGCACCGGAAAAAAAAGAAAAAGACCCTAACTGGGGGTGTAGCGTTATAATCTGTCCCCCTGTCCCGAGCTGTCTGCCGCCTATGGCACATGCGCGGGGAGTTGCCAGATGCCGCCACAAATATGCCATTTGTACTTGTCTTTCTGTAGGGGAAACATGATCGGAGCCTCTCGTCCTTGTATACAGGCGGCAAATGGTCAATCCGGCTTCTTGTATCATTCGTCTCAAAGCTTTCTTGGGTAGTTTCTGCCCTTAAATTAAATTAGATTAGGCGGGAAGCAGTAAAAATTCGATTTTCTAAGGTATGAATGAGTTATGTTGGATGAAAATAATTATAATTAATCATCTGGGGACTAATTATCTATGTTACGGTACCCCTACAGAGATCAGATAACAAATGGCATGTCTGTGGCAGCCTCTGGCAATCCCCCACGCATGAGCCGTAGGGGGCGGACAGAAGGGGGACATTGTAATGCTACAGGGGCTCTGCACCCCAGACCCCCTGACAGTATTAACCATCTCATCACATTAAGATGTAGCTAACCTTCAGAATGCAGAAATCATATTTTACTGTAGCTACTTTTTTTTCTTAAATAAAAATGAAGGTAAAAGTAGATCAAAATACAATAAACCCCATAAAAAAATGACTATTCTTACTGGGGGGCTGTGCATCGCAGACCCCCCCATAGCATTAAACAGCTGATCACCCTCAAACCTAGCCTTCAGAATCCAGATATCATAAAGGTTGGACACTGCCCACATTACCATAAATATTTGTTATTTCTGTAACAACATGGTAGTTTATGTATAGGTCAGTCACCTGCCCATAGTGACACTATATGAGCTCTTAATAAGTCAACAGCGGCATCATCTTGGAAAAATTTCTTCACAAATGCCTAGTAATTGTAAGATCAGCCACGACTTCCACTAGCCATTTTTTAGCCAATTTCAGATTCAAAGTTGAGGAGGCATGGCTCCTTATGTATGTGCCATGTGGCCCAAAACATCAACTCCCATTGGCTTCCCTGCTTCAGTCTAATTGGTCGGCGCATCTGCCTAGCGTACCCGCCAATGCCTCTCTGTCTGTCCTCCAAGATGTAGGTCAAATTAAAAGTTATTTACTATGGTACCGTTCATTTGTGACAACTACTTCTATAGGAGGAAAGTTAGTAGAAGTTGAGATCTATAGACTGTCAAATGGAAATTTCCCTTGTTCTGTGGTTGTCCAAAATGACAAATTGTCCAAATTCTGGACCCAGCTAAACAGCGTTATTACAGAATTACACCCAACGAAATGAGATTGACATTAATATTGTTGCATTTTTAGAGTTTGTTGATATGTTGAGAACGATAAATGACTGGTTACGTGGTTAATCGAAGGCAGAAGAACACTTCTGGGTTTCATTCCTTCTTAGCACAGCTCAGGAACAGTTGTGAAACACTGACTTCTCTCTCCCATGTTAACTGAGTCCTTCACTCAGTACTACTCATTCACTGACTTACAAACTCTCACTTAAATGACTCTGACTGTTCTATTCTTTACTGGTTACTTTCACTGTTTGACTCATCAACACTCTCATTGCCTCACTGTCTGTCCACTAATGAAAAACTGAACTGCCATGCACACATCTTACTCCATATCTTACACTTGGCTAACCGAGTGCAAGAAGGGAGGGTCCCTTAATATATACTCCCCTGACTCCACCTACTAGTACAGCCCAGAACATTCAAGAGCCTAGTTGAGAACTAACATCTTCGGATGCGAAAATGCACGTAAATTAACAGTGCACAGTAACAATAATGACAAGAACCAGTTCCTTAGGTAAGAGAGAAATTAAACAAACGGACATGTCAAAATCTCCAGAATGGTCCTCAGATCTCCAGGTACAAACATTAACTTAATGCTATGGCACAACACTTAATTATTAGAATATTCCTCACATCTCTTGATATAGACCACTACCCTAATCCTGCCGGTATAATAATGTGTTCACTTTGTAGTTTAAGAATATTTAAGCAATTGCTTTCTTGTCATGCTTTTGGGGACGTGATATGTGCTGGAGGTGGGGCTGGAGCTAGCTCAGCAGTCAGCAGTAAGGGTAAGTAGTGGTTGGTAGTTGTTGCCGCTCCTGACACTGAGAGGGGTCTCCCTCTGCACTAAGGGGTTCTTGTATGCAGCATGTGATAAAAGCCTAATATTTTATAGTTGCGACACTTGGGTGATGAAGGAAAAGGATATTTATAGTCTCAAAACTACAGAGATGATAATGATTAGATAAATGTGTAGTGTGTCCTTGAATGACAGGCCTCAGGGGTTATGACTGCAGATAAAGAGATGAGAGGATGGATGGGACTTGAATGTGATAGTGTTATGATGAGAGGAGTAAACTTAGATGGTTTGGGCATGTGGAGAGAATGGAAGATGGCAGCTTGGTGCAGAAGGTGAGAGGTGTGAACACTGAGGGTAAAGTTGCAAGAGGCAGACTCAAAAAGACTGGACAAGGCCATTGGGTGTAATCTTAGGAATAAGGGGCTTAATAGGGAGGTTACTAGAGATCGACGAATGTGAAGAGCCGCCATTCGGTGACCAAGGCTGATGTATGCAGGCATGTTGGAGCCCTCATAAATTGACATGACTTGGAAGTTTTACTCGTCTCTGATAATTTTCTCCCAAATGATACACATTGCAGCATGTGGACTCTAAGCCACTGACTTCCAGATTCAGGGATGCAGTAAATGAATGTATTTGTGCAGGCAAAGTATAAAAAGAACTGTGTTGTATTTCAGGTGAGTGGTGAGAGAGCAGCTGGAGGCAGATGAATAGGCTGACAGCAATTAGTGCAGTAGAGTACATTCTGGTTACCTCAGCTGTAAGGTAATGGTTGTGGCATAACTCAGTTCTTTATGCTGTCCTTCTAGGCTCAATGTGCATAAGGTGCTGTACAATGTTCTAGGTTCACAGATATGCGAGTCTAATGGCAGGTCTTGTTCCAGGTCCACATCTGAAGTCAGATCAGTGAAGCTGGCACGTCAGCAGTGTGGTCATCAGGGAGCTCCCTTAGTATTAAATGACAAATGTGGACAAGAATGAGGTTATATTGTTGCTCAGAAGAATGTCTGGTCTCATTGTCTGAGCCCATCCTACAAGAAGAACCTCAACCAACTCTGTAATATATTAGAGCTCTTCGTTTCTAATAGAAAACATACGGTTATCATCTGATGTCTGGGGAGGGTGAAACCTGGATATTGAACTGTTGTGGTATCTTTTATACCTATAGTTGTGCTACAAGTACTGTGTGTATTTGCTAAAGGATAGGTCTTAAGATGAACATTATGACAGCAATTTCGATCTTATCATCATCATCAGCAGAAGCCTCTGACAGTTTTTACCATTCAGTCCAAGCAATTCTGCGAAGTTAATGTATTTCCTTTGTTCTCTACATATCTGTTTCTCTCCTTACATCTTTGGGTTCTTATTCACTTACCTTGGTTGTCTGTATGTTATCAGTTTGGCATATAGATGACTTGCTCATCTCCACTCTGGATAAAATGAACACAGATTTTTTTTTTTTTTCACCATTGAAGAAACTCCTATGCCATCTGGTATGTAGCATAATTATTCCCATTCTGCTTTGAGGAATTACCAGTTTGTATTAAAAAAATATCTGTAGGCATGAGTTTACCTATTCTCAAGTTTGAATAGGAACAAGACATTGATTATCTAGGTACCTTCCTTATTTAAATACTGCGAATGTCATACTCTTCATGTTGTTAACAGAATCCCTTGTCCCATTCATATTCTTTGCTTGATTTATGAACTGGTATTGTCTAGACTGCCAGTGCTAGGTGTAAAGAGTCTTTAGCATAATCTGACACCTCTTCAGTCATTTTTACTGGGGAGGGGGAAATCTTTGTACTGACACTTATTATGACATGTGTGTTGCTGAGTTATTTTTCACTAACAGTATTTCATGTGTTGACAGTTATGATTCACTAGTAGTAATGTAATATTTTTAGACATGTACTGTTCATTGGAGATGATGTACCTGTTGGCAGGTATAGTTCAGTTGTAAATTGGGTGTTTTTTACATAATACCGATATATTGGTCAGTGATCACATTTGTGACAGATAGTAAGGATAGCAGTGAGGTGGAGCAGAGTGAAATTTTGAGTTTTGTGGGCATTAAGAGGGCCAGGATGGATGATGTAATGGAGGTTGTTAAGGAAGAGCCAGATGTAAAGTTAGAGTGTGAACTGAATGATGAAATAGTGGAGGGGGTTAATGGGGAACCAGGAGTGAATAAGGTCGAGTGTGATGAATGTGGTAAACAGTTTACTAAAAAAAGCAACCTCACCCGTCACCAGCTAATAATTCATTCAGGAGTGAGAAACTTTAAGTGTGACGAATGTGGTAAACTGTTTGATAATAAAAGCAATCTCTCCAAACACTTATTAATTCACTTGGGAGTGAAGAATTTCAAATGTGACCAGTGCAATAAAGTGTTCAGTGAAAAATGCAAGCTCACCCGACATCTACTAGTTCATTCTGGAGTGAAGAAATTTAAGTGTGACGAATGTGGTAAACTCTTTGGTTACAAGAGTGTTCTTACCCAGCACCTACTAGTTCACTCAGGGGTAAAGAACTTCCGATGCGATGCCTGTGGTAAACTGTTTAGTGAGAAGGGCAGCCTCAGCAAACACATTCTAGTGATTCATTCAGGAGTGAAGAATTTCGAGTGTGATGAATGTGGTACTCGGTTTTGTTACAAAGGTGATTTCAATAAGCACCTACTAATTCATTCAGGAGTGAAGAAATTCAAGTGTGACGTATGTGGGAAGTTGTTTAGACGTAAACAGGATATGGCAAGGCATATTGCCATTCACTGAGAAGTCGGGATACCACCAGAAAAAAAAAAAAAAAAAAAAAATCATCAACAATGCCTCATCCTTCCTACAGCCTTGTGGTTGTAGTAACAGTGTATAATCCTGATGTATTGGATGTCGAATTTAATAAATCCGTTAATGTCATCGTCAATGTCAGACTTGCATCTTGATCCATGATATACTTGTCAGACATTTGTATTTCAACAATGCAGATACAGATATCTAAATTTGTATTCTTATGGATAATGATGGTTGTATGTATGAATAAAAATATAATTAAAATCAACCTTTAAACTGTAATTGACTTATTTATACACCACAATACAGTATATAAGAAGTTTAGAGAGTCGTGTCACAAAAGTGTTTTTTTGTATTCACTTGTATTTCATATCACCTCTTGTGCTACCTTCAAGTAGCAGGAGGGGAGGAGAGGTAAACTTACCTGAAATTTTGCGAATACGGCACCAAACTGAAAACACCGGAGTAGATGTAGAAATGGAAGCAACATAGTGCTGTATTCTTAGACATTTCCTTCCGTTGTACAAACATGGGAAGGAAATGCTTAGCTGAAATGGTATTCGTTAAAAATTCATATTTTTTCTGAGCCACTCAAGGGGAAGAATTATTCCTTTGGGTAGCAGAAATTATAGGAACTTGAAGGAAATACTTGAACAGTCTCTTCAAAATTTCCATTGCAATTAATGTGGTTCTTTTGATGTTGATTGTCTTCTCTCTCTCTCTCTCTCTGTCTCTCTCTTTAATGTTGAAGGAAGTAACTGTACAGTTTTATTATATATGTATGTATGGATGGATAGATAGGTATGAAGATGGGTGGATGGATGGATTGATGGACGGATAGATGGATAGATATACAGATAAAAAAAGTGATAGAAAAACAGATAGAGCCTGATAAATTTACAGAGAGAGTGAGAGAGAGAGAGAAAGAAAATGCATGGATGCTGCGAGAGGTGATGGACTTGGGAGAGAGAATAATTATCTTTTTTTATCTTTACTTTCTCAATTTATTATCTTACTTTCCCACTTTAATATCTTACTTTCTCACTTTAGTTTTTATATCTTACTTTCTCACTTTATATTTCTATCTTAGTTTCTCACTTTTTTAATCTTACTTTCTCACTAATTTTATCATACTTTCTCACTTTATTTTTATCTTACTTTCTCACTTTATTAATTTTATCTTACTTTCTCACTTTATTTTTATCTTACTTTCTCACTTTATTATTTTTCTTACTTTCTCACTTTATTTTTATCTTACTTTCTCACTTTACTTCTATCTTACTTTCTCACTTTATTAATTTTATCTTACTTTCTCACTTTATTTTTATCATACTTTCTCACTTTATTTTTATGTTACTTTCACATTTTATTAATTTTATCTTACTTTCTCACTTTGTT
Organism: Coenobita brevimanus; assembly: GCF_032717465.1. NCBI lineage: Eukaryota > Metazoa > Arthropoda > Malacostraca > Decapoda > Coenobitidae > Coenobita > Coenobita brevimanus. Next base: position 42,694,552 of record NC_137047.1, on the reverse strand, counting down.
TTTATCTTACTTTCTCACTTTATTTTTATCTTTTTCACTTTATTATTTTTTCTTACTTTCTCACTTTACTTTTGTTACTTTCTCACTTTATTTTTATCTTACTTTCTCACTTTATTATTTTTTCTTACTTTCTCACTTTACTTTTGTTACTTTCTCACTCTACTATCTCACTTTCTCACTTTTCCCCCAAACCTTCCTTTCTATTCTTCCATCTCCTTTCCTACCTTTTATCTTTTTTCTTCTACGTTGTGTACCTTTTAATCTACTATTTCGTACTCTTTTTTCTTTACCTTTTTTGTGTTTCCCTGTCTATCTGTCTGTCTATCTATCTATCTATCTGTCCATCTATCTATCCATCTATCTGTACCTGTCTATCTGTCTATCCATCTTATCAATCAATCTCTATCTATCTATCTCAGTCTATCAGCTTATCTATCCATCTTTCTATCTACCTGTCTATCTATCCATCTCTATCTATCTATCTCTATCCATCTATCTATTTTTATCCAGTCCTTCTCCTTCTTCATCCACTCATATCTGTTCCTCTTTCATGCCTCTTTCCCCTCCATTTTGTCCCTCCTTCCTTCGGGCTTTCAATACTTTTCATTATGTTTCTCTTTTTGCAGTTTGTTTTCCTATATTTTTACACCCACGCTCGCACAGAAAAAGCAAATGTGGTGTGTGTGTGTGTGTGTGTGTGTGTGTGTGAGTGAGAAACGCAACGACCAAACCAGATGAGGAAGAAAGTGAAGTGAGTGTGCTAGACGGGATTTAGAGAGAGAGAGAGAGAGAGAGATCCAAAAAATTATCCTAATGACCAAAATCACAAGATGAGAGACAGAACAAAAAAGGGAAGAAAGAAAGAAAAAGAAAAAGAACAAGAAAAGAAAAAGAAAGAAGTGAAAACAGAATTATGTACAATTTTGAGAAAACAGGATATAGGCGAGGAAATAAAGACGAAACTCGTATATACAAAAACCGGAAAAATCGCCCTAACGTGATGTGTTGCGGACAGGTAAGAATGTGTTGCAGACGTGAATGTACTGCATTGTTCTTGGCACGTGTGTGTGTAAAGACTATCACACACACATACAGTACATACACGCACACAGACACACACACATATATATATATATATATATATATATATATATATATATATATATATATATATATATATATATATATATATATATATATATATATATATATATATATATATATATATATTTTCATTCATTCATTGCCAGACGCCATGTATCCCAAATGGGGTGGCCAAAGGCTTAGAGTTAATTGTTTTACAGGGAGGGGCACTAATCCTCCACCAACCCCACTTGACTCGTAGGGATGCCAACAGCATTTGGTGTTCCCAGGCGGTCACCCATCCAAGTACTAACCAGACCCATATATATATATATATATATATATATATATATATATATATATATATATATATATATATATATATATATATATATATATATATGTAATGCTAGGTGTTTAAGGCTCGACTTTTCATTCCTAGAACACCTAATGTGTAGTGGGGTCCTCTTTCGAGACCGGGGCTGAGTACAAATAAGAGAGAGGCAGGACACAAAAACTTCAGGCAATAAACTTTACACGTGTATTACTTAGTCAGACAAGGGACAACAGCAGATGTTACAACACAATATTTAGTCAATTACAAACTCTTATAACTAGATTCTCTGTATCTCGCAGGATACTATAGCAGAATGCACCTGAAATAACACTCGAGGCGTGGTGAACAGAATTAGCATAGTCCAGGGTCTCGGTGCACGTGGATGAGTGAGCGATGGGGCTCACTAGGGGAGGGTGTGAGGCACTGGGGTCTAATTGTATTTATGGTAGTATGAGGCGGAGGTTATTGATAGCGCATTCAACTTATTATTTTCTAAGAGCAAGGGGTTCTTGGTTAATTATCACAATACGGTCCAAAGTCTCTGCACACGTGGGGGAGGTAGAGATGAGGCTCACCAGGGGAGGGTGTAAGGCACTGGGGTCTGACTATATTTATGGTAATATGCAGTGGAGGTTATTAATAGCGTGTTCAATTTATTATTTTCTAAGAGTAAAGGACATTTGGGTAAATTACTAATATGAACTCCACTGCTTGTGTGTTTCACTGATTATAATATGAAGGGTGTCACATGAGTCTTATTCGCTATCACTTGGATTCTACATGGGTTATTCTCTATTCCGCCCGTCGCACATTAGACCATTATTCCAACTTCACGTAAACACTTAGCCTGGTGCTAGGAAGGCACACATTACCTCATCACTGTTACACTGTACTCCGGGTGGAATCACTGTCTCATAAGTCACTGGACGGCGGGTGCGGTGGGGGGACATGCCGGCGACGGTATTGCCGGGGCAGGGGCACCGCCAGGAGAGGTCGTGCTGAGAGGGCACGGGACGACACGCAGGGACGTCTTCTCTCGTCCACGGCTGCAGGTGGCGAAGGGGCCCGTGCTTTCCAGGCTAGGAACAGGAGTATGGCCCTCAGGACTGGGGCCGAACAATTCCCTGAACCTCTCGGTCAGGTTTCGGCCGGAGGTAGAGGTCCTCTGCCATTGGGGCGTAAGGAGGTCCTTCCCGGGTGTTCTGGGGAGGGCCTGGAGTTCCCAAGGGCTGCGGCCCCCAGAGCCAGGCTGTGCCGTCAGGGAGGGGCTGCGGCACCGGTCTGCGTCAGGGTCCCTCAGGTGGGTTTTCTCCAGGGCCAGGCATAGGGAGCAGAGGACGGGGGAGGCGATAGGGCCTCTCCAGTACTCTCCTACATCCACTGCGTCAGGAGTCAGGATATTCGTCTCACGCTGGGGCGGCAGGGCTGCTCTCAACTGCTTCTGGCCATGGGGCCCGGCTACTGGCAGTGGCTTCCCAGGGGCGTGACCGTAAGGCGCCGAGGCCCGGCTACTGGCCGTGGCCTTAGAGGGGGAAAAATTACCAGTGCACCTCGGGACACCTTCGGAGTATCTACCGACCATCTGACGAAGGCAGGAGCGGCTACAGGCCGACTCCTGCAGGAGGGATGGGGAGCGGCTACAGGCCGACTCGAGGGCAACACCTTCGGAGCGTCTACCGGCTGTCTGATGAAGGCAGGAGCGACTACAGGCCATCTCCTTCAGCTGGTATGAGGAGCGGCTACAGGCCGACTCGGGGACAATTCCTTTGGAGCAGCTACCGGCCGTCTGACGAAGGTGGGAGCGGCTACAGGCCGACTCCTGCAGGAGGGGTGTGGAGCAGCTACAGGCCGACTCGGGGGCAACGCCTTCGGAGTGGCTACCGGCCGTCTGACGAAGGCGGGAGTTACAGGCCGTCTCCTTATTACCCTCAGGTCGGCTTCTGGCCAACTTCTTTGCGAGGGGCGGGTGGCTACCGGCCGTCCCAAGAGGGAAGACACCTTCGGAGAGGCTACTGGAACCCTCCTGTAGAAGGCGGGAGTGGCTACAGGCCAACTCCTGAGGGGCACTGATTGGAGCTGGACAGACAGCTCCACCCTGAGATGGTTTGGTGGAACCTCGCCCAGAAGGTAGTGCAGGACTTCTGCTATGGCGACGGCGGGGTGGTTCTGAGTCATAGGGACGTACGGGCCGGGCTGGCTTGTGCCGTTGTCACGCCGAATCTCGGTGTGCTGCTGCTGCTCCTCCGTGGGGTCCTTGTGGGGATGTCGGGGAGTTTCCGGGGGCACTATGCTGAATCTTTGGTAGAGGTGATTGGGCATTCCCAGGGACACTATGCTGTATTTCAATATATATATAAAAAAATATATATATATACATATATATATATATATATATATATATATATATATATATATATTACCAATTCTTCTGTCTCATAATAGAAAACATTGATTTATCTGATCTTACTTTCAATTAAAAATCTGTGAAGAAAAACATAGCCTTAGATTATTCTGTTAATATAAAAAGACACTCATCACTTCAACCCCGTTGCTCTGTGGGTGAATTTAACACCTGGCGAACGTAAATGATCAAACACTGCCGAACAAGCATTCTCGAACGTTCGTGCATGAAGGCTTCAGTATTCCCGCTGAAAACACTCACTTGCCAGCACGTCAAGGGAAGAGAAACGATTGCATGTGCTGTATTTGTTGTCAACATGGGCTCTTGAAGTAAAAGCTAATGTTGCTACACCCACTCCAACATTCATAGAAGCTCGTGCCCATTGCTATGTTCACTATGGCTTGTTCAAGTTCGTTCTCCAGGTGTAACTTCACCCTTATGGGCCATAGTCTACATGTCAGACGAGGTTCCGTAGCACCTCTTGCTTAGCGAGTTGTACTGTATATCTCAACATTCTCTTGTGTGTTGTTTATATCGCTTTGTAACGACGCTGTTTATTCAGTGACAGAAGAGATACTGGGACGTCATCTGCAGAATAAATCGCTACGTAAGAGGTGTTACGAAATCTCTTGGGCCACTTAAAATGCGTCTTAAGTCCGTATTCTCGTCGGTTATGTAAGCTCCCTAGCACCTCTTCCTTTGCGATTAATTAATTAATTTATTTTTTAAACGGCTGGTTAAGTATTAATATAATATCAATATGTGTGTTGTTAAGGTGGTATCTGAATGACAAAGAAGAGGGTGGTAGGGAATAATGAGCAAAATAAATCTCTTAGGAAAAAGTGTTAAGGACCTTCGTAAGAGGCTTTTCTTATCTGTAAGGGTGAGACAGCCATTAGGTACGCCTGTCACCTTGACCCGTAGTCTAAGGAAGTTACCTAACACCTTATCTTAATCGATTTATTTGCCTTATTACACCTTACTCTCCTCTGTTATTTAAATTATTCTAATATCACCCCACGTTACATATATAACATGCCAAGGGATATGAACCAGCCATGTCTAAAAAGAAGTCGCTAAAGAAAAGGTGTTAGGGAGAATACAAGGCTCTTAACTTGGCCTAGATTTTTGTCCACTTTCAGCATATTTCTCGCAGCTCAATTGAAGAAAAAATACAATGGCTCTACATGCTTTCAGTAGCACTTCTTCGTGACCTGCATCATAATTTAATCCATTGCTTGGATGTGGATGTGATAGGAAGCGCTATGAGAAACACACTGAGGTGGTTTGGCCATCTGGAGAGGATGGAGAGTGAGAGACTGACGAGGAGAGTGTAAGTGAGTGAGGTGGAGGGGGGAGAGAGGGAGGGGCAGACCAAGGATGAGATGGAGGGATGGAGTGGAGAGGTATATGGGAGAGTGGGGTGTGAGCTGGGAGCAGGGCAGTGAAATAGCTGGGGACAGGGCAACATGGAGGCGATTTGTTTGTGGTCACCCCTTACGGGATTAAGGCGTCTGGCAAAAGACTGGCTTCAACTCAGTATACAAGGTGAAGGGATGGCAATGATAGGCCAAGTTAGAATAAAAATGGTAGTGACTGATTTGATGTCTGTGATCCCAGTTAGGTATCTTATGTGTTATGGTCGTCCTGCAGGTGGCTGTGTTCCTTGACGTGATGTATTGTTATGGTTTGATATACAATGACAATGTACAGGGGAAGGTCGTTTTATAGTACAGGTAATACAGTAATAATAATAATAATAATAATAATAATAATAATAATAATCACCATCATCATCATCATCATCATCACCATAATAATAATAACGAAAATAATAATAATAATAATAATAATAATAATAATAATAATAATAAAATAATAATAATAATAATAATAATAATAATAATAACAATAACGATGATGATAGTAATAATAATAATAATAACGATGATGATAGTAATAATAATAATAATAATAATAATAATAATAATAATAATAACAGTAATATAATAATAATAATAATAATAATAATAATAATAATAATATTAATAATAATACTGTAATAATAATAATTACTACTACTACTACCACTACTACTACTGTCGTTATTATTTTGATTTGTTGTTGTAGTTCGTTATTATTATTATTATTATTATTATTATTATTATTAAAAGGTTTTTCCTACTCTGAATGAAATAATCTGAGGGTAGCATCAATAAAAATGTAAATAAATAAAATGTCAGCCGATTCAAGGAGTTATACGATTATGTAATGTTTGTTTTGTTGTCTGGTGTGTGTGTGTGTGTGTGTGTGTGTGTGTGTGTGTGTGTGTGTGTGTGTGTGTGTGTGTGTGTGTGTGTGTGTGTGTGTGTGTGTTCTGTATTTCAACTGTTTTCCTTCCTCTGTTCATCTTCTGTAAAAACAACAAAACAAGAACTGTAGTCACCACGAAGTTCATTTATCCTACCTAGGTCCCTGGCACTTACACTTGTTGATGTTGTTGGTGTTGGTGTTGGTGGTGGTGGTGGTGGTGGCGGTGATTTTGCTGCTATTGTTCTGGTCGTCGTTGTTATTGTTGTTGCTGCTGTTGCTGTGAGCTCATGTGGACCTCAAGGCACTGGACTGTAAGAAGCTTGATGCTCACGTGGCAGTATCTTGCGTGTTGCGGGTACGGCTCAGTCTGCTCGTGTGGGAGTGGTGGTGGCAGCTGGGACGTGAATAAATGATGCAGGGTAGAGAGCAATGACACTGACTGAACTGGTTGTGGCACTGACTGAACTGGTTGTGGCACTGACTGAACTGGCTATGACACTGACTGAACTGGTTGTGGCACTGACTGAACTGGCTATGACACTGACTGAACTGGTTGTGGCACTGACTGAACTGGTTGTGGCACTGACTGAACTGGTTGTGACACTGCCTGAACTGGTTGTGGCATCTGAAAAGATAAAATGATGCAGAGTAGATAACAATTATAATGACTAAACTATCCTCACAATACACGAGGAATGCCCTGTGGGGTGGAAGTGAAATGGGGTGGAAGTGTTATGCCTGGACCGTCCTGTGCTGTGTATATCCAGTGTCCTATGTGTCAAGGAAAGAAATGGGAATTCTGATGGTTAAATCCTTCGGAGCGAGATTGAATTTTCTTTGGAAAGCGAAATACAACTACAGATTGTAACTTGATGGAAAGCTTTTGGTAAACATAAAGATATGAAAAGTGGCCTACCAGTATGTATGCAACGAGAAGTATATAACGAATATATAATCCCAGCTATGACGTGCGGTTGTGAGGCCTGGAAACTGACAAAACCTATGGAAAACCAGCTAATCTGTTCTCAAAGAGCAATGGAAAGGTCAATGTTGGGAATATCTTTGAGAGACAGGAAAAGATGATCCTGGGTAGGAGGGTAGATTAATGCCAAATGATATTATTGAAGTTATAAAAGAACACGTACGGAGGTGGCCAGGTCAAGTAGCAAGAAAAAAGGATAGCCGATGGAGTAAGAGCCTGACTACCTGGACTCCAAGATACTTACGCATATCAGAAAAAGATCAGACAGGACGTGGAGAGATGAGATAGAGAAGTTTGCAGTCAAAACTTGGAAGAGATTGGTGCATTTAAGGAATTCGTGGAGAAGGTTGGGGGAGGCCTTTGTTCAGCGGCCATTATGATGATGGTGTTTTCCCCTGTCGGTCTCTTGAAGCAGGATCAGTTGAATAAAATCGTTGATAATCAGTTGGACAGCAGAGTTGTTCCGGCCATGGGAGGGCTAATGATGACAGTACAATACACTCCGGCTACTATGACCCACTGTGGACTGAGTAAATTCGTCTGACGTTAGCTGGAACATAGTACTGGCGCTGATTAAGTTACCACCAGTCGATCTGAATCAACAGTGGAAACACCTTTTTCTAGCATGTATTCAATACGGACTGTGGGTGTTAGCGCCGAAGTGGTGACATGTAGAAGTATATGGCACGTAGGAGGACTTCTGGCCTTGAGGGAACGAGCTCTTATGCTTATGCCCACAGTCGGACATATAAAGTAAAAAAAAAAAAGAATCCTGGGTTATCCATCGCACCACTTTCACTCCGCCAGGCGATTTTCTCGTGTTTTGCGGGAACGGCTTTGTCAGTGTTGTTCGTGTCTACCCTGCATCATTTATTCCATTATTCCCACACCCAGATTCACGCCCACACCAGCAGACTGAGCCATCCCTACAACATATACAATCAGGCGAGTTCCTAATGGACTGTAGCCCTATTCAGGGACCACCCTGAATAACAGGCTATACCCTCAAGTTTACAATGTCTATCTCAAAATGAAGAGAGAGAGAGAGAGAGAGAGAGAGAGAGAGAGAGAGAGAGAGAGAGAGAGAGAGAGAGAGGCAATGTTGCAGCGAAGGTGTGGTTGAAGGCAGATTACTGTAAAGATTATTGTGTGGACATACCGACATGCTGATACAACGTTTTTTTTTACTATATCTATCTATCTATCTATTGCCCAACGCCCTAATCCCGCAAAGGGTAGCCGCAGACAAAACGCCTCCAAGTCGCTCTGTCACCCACCAATTGACTGTTGTGGCTTATATTACACCACAAAGTATTGTACTTCGCATTCCACCTACACACGTGGTTTCGCACCTTGTTCTCGTACTTAGCATCTGTACTAGTGCCAATACCAATAATATTTAATTTCTCATTCCTCCTCATCTGTACTAGTGCCGCTACCAATAATATTCGATTTCTCATCCCTCCTCATCTGTACTAGTGCTACTTCCAATAATATTCAATTTCTCTTCCCTCCTCACCTGTAGTGGTGCCTAAACCAATCAAATTTACCTATTCAGGTGACCTAGGCATACCAGTGCTCCGCCTACCTCATTAAGGGGCTTAAAACCGAGCGGGCGACCTAGCTCGCTCTCCTTTTCTCTCTCAACTTCTCCCGGCTGACTACCTGCCTTGCTCTCCGTCTCTCCTGGTAAATCTGGCCACGCGGTGACCGTACATATACAATACACGTAAACACATCAGCTCAGTACTCCCGCTCCGCATTAAATTCATTGCTCATATTATAGTCTGTAACTATTCATCCGTTTAATTGCTCTACACATGCTGTAAATGTAATTGCCTTGTACTACTTTGAAGTCATGCAGTAACTCTGTATTGTTCCAAGTCAATAATCACTGCCCTGTCTATTTCTTCCCAGCACGTTTGTGTTTATCTATCCTTACCATTTGCCTTGGTGTAGCCCCTAGTAAAATATCCCCATAACTAAAACGCAACACTGCCCTTCCCCCAGCTCACTCCCCCCTCCCTCATGTACTTTACTATAACTTGTCCTAATACTGCCATCTTTCCATCTTGAATGGTAAGCTGTAACAGTAGATTAAAACTACAATATGGTGCTAGTCACGAAGCAGTGCTGTGGGAAGGATGCAGAACAGTAGCGTTGCTTTTCGGTCCTTCAACTTCATCATTAAGCTGCAGTGGTGCATGAATCATTGATAAGTTAATGTTAAAATGGATATAGTGACAATGGATTCATTATTTAGCCTATTCACACTGATTATGGATTTTTGCTCATCAATCCTGCGAAGACACACACACACACACACACACACACACACACACACACACACACAAATGAAAGGAAGATGGATATGGCTTTGATATTAAGAGTACATGTTATGCAATGGACGACTCTTATCCGAAATGCGATATTTGGGGAGCATGACCCCCTCAATAATCCTTGGGGGTTCACCTCCCTCCCAAAAATAAAAGAATTAGAAATAAAGGAAAATGAGCAGATGGAATATAACGAAACTTCTCAGGTCAGTTCAGCTGGTTACTTGATAATGTGCTCCACTACAAAAGATTTTTCATCATTATTTTTAGGTGGTCAATCCCCCTCCAAAACAAGGGGAAGGAGTGTCAGAAATGTGGGAAATACTTGAATGAAACGTTCCAGGTGATTTCACTCTATATAATATAATGTTCCAACCCTGAATTTATAAGGGTCAGTCTCCCTCACCTAACTAAAACTTCCCAGAAATAGTGAAAGAAGGGCAGATGTGGCATTCATATCTTAGTTTTTTTTTTATTTTTTAATTAATGCAAGGAAGAAGGAACCAAAGGCCAGGGGTCTGAAAATTGCTCTCTCCAAGAAAAAAACAAAAACAAGATAAAAGACAGCCAAATTCAAGAGACATTCATTTCGATGGACTCTCATCCCTAATGCGATATTTGTAGAGCGTGAACCCCCAATGATTCTTGGAGGGGTCTGCCCCCTCCCAAAAATAAAAATAACCAGAAATAGAGAAAAGCGAGCATGTGAATTTCAACGAAATAAGCATACCTATAGCAGGATTAAGTATACAGGTTTCATGTTTTCTCTGAATGTATAAGAGGAAACTGCACTTCTATATGTGGGAGCATGATTCCCCCCCTCCCCCATGATTCTTTCAGTCGCTTGTCAAAAAAAAAGAAAAAGAAAAAAATAGAAAGATCAGATAGAGAAGAAAGATTTGAAGAAAACTTCCCAGGTGAGTTCGTCTAGTTATTCTGAAGGTCTTCCACTATGTACAAAATTCCAACCTTGATTTTTAGAAGGGTAAGTGTTATGTTGGGGGTTTTTAGTCCGACCTCTCGTCCTAAAGACACCAGCGACTGAGCGGGGTCCTCTTTCTAGACCGGAAGTAGAACATTCACAAAGGAACAGGGCATAAAAACTCGGCAGTATACCTTAACACATCTATTGTCTTAATTCAAACTCCTTACAATACACATACAAGGATATACTGAATATGGGGGTAAAGTGACAGAGTTACTACTGTTGGTACAATGTGTCCTTAAGCAACGTATTGATGTCTGAGTCAGTGTACAACTTTACTTCAATACATATATATATAACAGGTCACAAGGGCACAATATAGATGTAAGAGTTAATGCACAATTTTCATTTGATACACACATCAGGATACTCTACATATGGATGGAGTGAAGCGCCAAGTTAATCAGTACTAACATACATATCATATAGGCGCGGTGTCTATACCTGAGTCACGGCGCGAGGGAATGTCACAGCCGCGGCGACACTGATCACACGTTCTGTCTTTGTGGACTGTTCTTAGTAGGTTAGTTTCGGGCCGCCACTAATACATTTCCCTGGTTCCGAAGGGCTTGGGTATAACACAGTACCTTGGATAAGTTAGAGTAGGAACCTTGGTGTATTACTTCTGTCCCACTGTTCACATTCACTGACCATCACCTTCTGGCGTATTGTTTCTGTCTCACTGTTCACATTCACTGACCGTCACTTTCTGGTGTATTGTTTCTGTCTTACTGTTCATTTTCACTAACTGTTACTTTCACTAAGTCTTTGACACGACTCTGGAGGTGGAAGGTGTCGTCACTGGACTGCTGATGCCTGGGGTTAACTGAGGTGGCGCCCGGGAGTGGGAGGGGGCCCCTCGGGAGAGCTCTCCTGTAGGAGGCACAGCACAGCTCTTGCGGGCTTCACCCCCCGGGCGCGTGTCTGGTCTGGGATGCAGGGAGGCCTTTCTGTCTAGGGGCCTCGACCTGGTAAGTGGCCCTCGGGACTGGAGCCAAACAGCGTCAGGAGTCGGGCCCACCACTTCTTATTCCGGGTGGAGGGCCAATAGGGAGCGGGGCCTGAGCGGTCCCACCTTGGGGTCTGCAGGCTGGCCCTGGGAGGCCTGGTGCTGCGGTCACCTACAGGGTGGGGCGCCGTCAGGGGCTGGTTGCGGCACCTCTCCTGCGGGGCGTCCGTCAGGGGCCAGCGTCGTCCAGGGACAGGCCGTAGGGCAAGAACCCAGCCTTAGGGGACAGGACCTCGCCACCACTCCTGGAATGGCAGCACCTCCAGGGAACCATACCTGGAGGAAGAGAGAGAAGGGCATCTCACGCAGCCAAGAGGTAGTGAGCTGGCCGCGCAAGGGGCCTTCCCCTCCAGGAGAACCCTCGAGACTGCAGACGAAGGGTGTACAGTGACCATCCCTTCCCCAACGCAGACAGTGGCCATCATTGTGGTTCCACAATCTCTAAGGGCGTCAGCAGAAGGACGTACAGTGGCCGTTCCTTCCCTGGTATGTACAGTGGCCATTACCACGGCGCTGCTCCCGAAGGAAGAAAAGGCACATGAGGGCCGTACAGTGGCCATTCCCTCCCCGGCACGTACAGTGGCTGTTGCCGAGGGTCTACCTGCCCAACGGGAAGTAGCTGAGGGACGTACAGTGGCCGTTCCCTCCCCGGTATGTACAGTGGCCGTTACCGCAGGGCTACTCCTGTAGGAGGAGGAGGAAGTGGATGAGAACCGTACAGTGGCGGTTCCCTCCCCAATGCGTACACTGGTCGTCATAGCGGTTCCACTCTTCCTGCCTTTGCCTGTCAGTGTGTGCTCAATAACTAGCACACCGTGGCGGTCTCCAGATGTGGCTGCAGCAGAAGGACGTACAGTGGCCATTCCTTCCCCGGTACATACAGTGGATGTTACCGCGGGGCTGCAGGGGTAAGCAACTGAGGGATGTACAGTGGCCGTTCCCTCCCCAGTACGTACGAAGTACAGTGGCCATTACCACGGTGTTGCCTGGGACTGTATCTGGAGCAGTCTCATCCTGATCCTGGTGTGGGCTGCTGCTGCTGAGAAGTAGTGTCGCATTCCTGTGACGTCGCAGTTGGGTAGGTTGAGGGGAAGAGGGACTCAAGGTAGGGGTGCCCTGGTGCCTGATGGGTCAGCCCCTCACTCACCTGGCCCGCCGTGGTGTCCTCCTGGGGTGGGGGTAGGGCTGCGGCCCCGTAGCGAGGTGGGGGGTCCGGCGGCCGAGGTGCGTATTTTAGTAAGCCCCCTCACAAAAAAAAAAAAAAAGATAGTGAAAGAGGGGTCAGACATGGCTTTGTTATTGTTATACTATGGACTCACACTTAATGCAATGTAAAATAAGTAAAAAGGGTCAGAAATGGGGAAAGACTAGAATGACATTTCCCAGGTGAGTTCCTTTGGTTACAGGGAACATCTTCCACTATATACAATTTTCCAACCATGATTTTTAGAGGGGTCACACCTACTCAAGAAGTTAAAAAACCCTTAAAAATCTGTGAAAGGATTGCAGATATAGGTCTGATAAATTAGTACAAGTTGTACAATGGACTCTCATCTGAAATGCATTATTTGGAGAGCATGACCCTCACACTGGTTCATGGGGGATCAGTACCCCTCCCCCGTCTCCCCGAAAAATATTAGAAAAAGGGGAAGTGAGCATCTGGATTTCAATGAAGCTGGCATACTTGTCGCAGGATTTGGTGTGCAGTTTCCTTGCTTCTCTGAATGTACAGGAAGAAACTGCACAGCTACTTTATTTTTATATTCACCTGACGAGTTTATATTTTATTTATTTTATTTCATCATCATCACCATCATCATCCGAACCTCCTTTCCCACCCTAGGGCAGGGTGAGGAGTAGCAATGTCCAGACAGCCCAAATCCATTCTCTCATCATTCAAGCCCCCAGAATCCTGACTCTATCGGATACGCTAAAAACATTCACCACGTTCTGTAGCTTCACATAAACGTATCCGATGGAGTCAGTCCGGACGCTGCCACGTTAAAAAGGTTTTAGTGACACTTGAGTTATTGTTTTACCTACTCATTCTGATGGTGCACTTTTTGCTTACTCTTAAAATCACCTGACAATGCTATCTAGCAAGGTACTGTACAGACCCATCATATTATGCGACATCACGGGCATGACTCTCAAGTTTGTGTGTATCTATGGAGCACCTGGTGGGACGTTAATTAGTTGCTATAGATACCTCAGCTTCGTTGGATGCAGGTTGTACATCCAAGACTTACAGCGTTTACATCAGTGCATTTGCCGTCTCAAACTTTAAATACGTTGGAAGGAAGCGTGCATTTCGGTAATATACAGGATGACAAAAAACTCCCTGTGTACTTTTATATTGCTAGATAGAATATGATTTAGAACCTAGAATAATAAAATAAAGGCATTTGATATAAAGTTAAAGTAAAATTTGTTGTGATTTTGTTAAAAAAATGTCAGAATTATGATATGGTAAAAATTAAATTCTGGGTACATTTTTTTTGCTTCACTCAGTGCACCATACTAATGCACAAGGACTTTTTAATCATCTTTTTTTAATGTGACAAAGCTGTAATTTAAACCATGAATATAATGCCATTTCAGCTTCACAGAGTTTAGGCCGCAGGGGTTCTCAACCTTCTTCCCATCAGGATTGTCCCCTGAGTTATCAGACAATCGACCCTTATCCCCATTAATCTGATTCTGAATACTGAATGATAATATATTAAGACTAATTCAGTATACTATTGTACAGCAATGGATATTATCAAATGGTGGAAATTGCATTGAATATATTAAGCAGTTAAGCATTAACATCATACTCGGTATACAATGATACTACACAGGAGTGAAACTATGGTTACTGTACTTTATGAAGAAAAAAAAAAAAAAAACACCAGCACCAATTCAGTGGCACGTAAGCGTTAACACCATGTTTCAAACAAAACTTCAGTATGAAGGGTGGGCCTGTTTTATGCAAAGAAATTTCTCAGTTCGAGGATCAGTATTAAACAGACCTACTGGAAGCTCATGTTCTACATTAATTCGTGCTTGAGGTTTAGTTTTCATGTTGAACAGCTTTGAAAATCCTTGCTCACATAGGTAAACACTAGAGAACACCAGCAAAGACCTCACAGCAATATCAGCTACAGCAGGGTAAAGCTCACCCATGTTAGACCAGACTTTGTTCAAGGGAAGTGTTAAATGCATCGTTTGCAACATAGTCGTTGACCAGCAGTTTAATTTTTTTTTTTTTTATGTTATTGAGGAGAAGCTGCCCATTAACAATTAATGGGTTCCAAATAAATTTGTATTCCTACTCTCTCAGTTCGGGGAAATCAGACTGCAACTCCATTCTCAGGGAAGAGGGATGTGTTTGTACAAAGTGCACAAATTCTCGTTTTCAAGTGCCTCTGCTTTTATCAAGTGCCTCACTAAGGTATTCACACATGCTACGATTTTCGTCTTTGACTTTCCCTTCCCACAGTACCATCTTCATGATGAGTGATCTTAGTTCGTCCATGAAATCATTCACTGTAGTAAAACGTCTTGGAGGGATACGTTTAACGAGTTTAGATGTAAGAATATGTCCTTTTCGTCTCATTAACTCTGCACCTCTCACTGGCCCCCTTCAAGCTATATCTCTTTGCCGTACTGTTGCATTTTTATCTCTTTTCTACTGCTATTTCATTAGTCACCGCTTCTCTGAACTGTCTGCTTGCATCTCTCCATTTCTACGGCAGGGACGTAGCACCGTCTAGCAGCAAACTTTCATCCCTATTCTGTTCAACTCTCTAATTCAACAGTTAACTGTTACTCCCATTCCTTCATGTATGCAACTGGTCAACTATGGAACTGCCTTCCTCTGTCTGTATTTCCTACTTCTTATGACCTCCACTCTTTTAAATGAAGTGTGTCCCAGCATCTCAAAATGAACGGATCTTGAATCTGGCTCTCCGTTATCTTTGTTTTTATTTTTTCTCGGAGGGAACAATCTTGTAGCCTTCTAGCCTTTGGTTCCTTCTTCCTTGCATGAAAAAAACTTCTCTTCAAGGTTTCGGTGGCGCCAGTCCAAATCAGTTTGAAATGAGGTAGTGGGAGTTCTTGGGCGGATACCAAAGATAAGCCTTGCTGCCCTGCATAAAAATTTCTTGAACACATTATTTGGAAGATTAATCGAAAACGCATTACAATAATCAACAAGTCAACGCGAGATAAACACCACTGTGTGAACCAATGTCAAGAAACAAAGTCTGTTCAGAAACTGCCTCACAAAGCACAGGTTTCTGATGTGTAGATTACAACTTCTGACAACCTGACTATTGTTTGCGACATGGATTAGTTTTGATGTATAACACAACGAAGTTTCGAACAGAATTCACTGGATGAAGCAGTGATTCGTGAGAGAGTTCTTAACGTCACCGCCCCACCTGTTTTTTCGAATAATGATGATCCCGGTTTTGCAATCAATCAGTTTAAACCTCCTCATGGATGTCCAGCTCTTACTATAGAACGTCAGGGATCCCGTTTTATTCTTTGTATTAACAATATTTTTCATCTTCACATCAACTTCAGTGTCATCAGCATAAAAGTGATAGCCCACATTATGAGGATCAAGCAGAGATGACAAGCTGCTGGTGTAAACTGTGAACAGAACTGGGCTTACAACCGATCCCAGAGGACTCCAATCAGATGAGAAAGTGAGTTCGAGCATGAGTGTGGTTTACCGCTCTCTCAGATTCATCCGATCTGTACGACTTAAGAACCCTATAACACTAAAAAAAATACATTAGAAATAAAATAAAATGAAGTTCTTCGAGCAATAAACCGTGATCTAATGTGTCAAAATTCGCCGACAGATATAGCAGGACCAAAACAGGGGTGGCCTCTCCCAACCCTCTAACTGTTACCCTATTGCCTTAATCTCTTTTACTCGTAAGTCTTTGAGTCTATCTTCAGCAGAACTATTTTGAGGCATCTTTTCTCTCATAGCCTTATATCTGACCGACAATATACTGTAGGTTCTATTAGGGATGTTCCATGGTGATCTTACATTCCTCTCATATCCCTGATTTCTTTTACGTATTTTGTTGAAAACTTTGTTGTTCCACGACACATGCCAGGGGTCTGGAGCAGAGTTGGGTACAAACCTTTAATTTCCAGTCTAGAGATGTGCACTTTCCTCTCTGGTCGTTCTATAGGTGGAGTTGTAGAACGCCACTACTCTTTTGAAACAGTCATTAGCGATGCTCCTCGTGATTCTCGTTTTCACCTACTCCCTTCCTCCTGGTTATCAGTTGCATGTTTAACACTATCCATTCAGTCACTTGGTATTATAATCTTCACTTTTCCTTTCACATTTTACTGTATCCATTACAACAGGTACTGCAGCAATCATGATGCAAGGTTTGGGTCCACCAAACTTGTGAGTTGTGGCTTAAATCTGCATTGACAAAGAAGAAATGTTATTGATAACTCCTCAATACTCAGTTCCTCCAGCTCTCAGCTCGGCACAGTCTGCCATGTGGCTATTTCCTTATCTTTAAAAAGACACAAGTCAGTGATTCATCAATTTTAAACAATTTTTCTCGTGATTTGTCTTGCAAAGATCACATTACGTCTTTTGCAAAAACAGCTTCCAAAGGTTACTGTATATGCTTTGGATTGGTTCCAGACACTTTCAGCTCCATTGACTTGCTGACTTCGAACAAAGGCCTTTTCCATCCATGTGTGTGTGTGTGTGTGGGGGGGGGAGATGCTCACCACATAAAGCACTTCTAGACAGGGTGGAGTCAAAGTCATTTATGTGTCAACACCTCAACTCCTTTCACATTCTCCCTTCGACCGCTCCCTCCTCGCTGCAGCATTCTCTCTCTCTCTCTCTCTCTCTCTCTCTCTCTCTCTGTCTGTCTCTCTCTCTGTCTCTCTCTGTCTCTCTCTCTCTCTACATTATAATAATTAAAACTGTTCTTTTGAGGTCTCTGGTTGCACCCCTCTCCCCTTTACAGCAGCAAGCAGCACATCTCTTGTCCTTCTATCTAATCCAAGAATTCAATGGTACTCTCATTCCTTTACACATGGAAGTGGCCAGCTCAGGAAGAATCTTCCCCATTTTGTCTTTCCCAGTTCCCACGACTTCAGTCTGTTCATAGCAAGATGTCCAGGCACCTCAGTATAGCCGGAACATGAATTTGGATTTCTCTTTGTTCAGATTTCTTAAGAAAGCACAGTACTGTAAAATCAATCAATATTTTTTTCCACAAATAACATCAGTGATTGAGTGAATTAGTCAGTGAGTGAGTCAGTCGTTTATTCATTTAACAAGTCAGTCATCTCACACAGGGTATACGCAGCCATGGATGCCCAGCGGCTTCCCTTTACCATCACGGACATGTCAGCCGAGGAGATAAAGCGCAGGAGGGCTCGTGGCTTGACCAAATACGTTGAAGCAGTCAGAGTTAACCCAGGAAGGGCTCTCTTTCCTGTCAAGTGAGTTTACTCTTTTATCCTCGCACAAACGCCTTGAGCAACTTCAGTTATGGACATGAATAGCGATACACTTCGTTATGATAAACATGTAATTTATTACGACCAAAACAGAGATGTGCCCTTCCTAGCCCAGAAGATACATCATTGTATTGTGTATTAATTTCACTAGACTTCGATTAATCTTTAACTGTGGATACTAAAATCGCTCTACTCTTTAGTCACTAATGAGCAGAGCGATTTTATTATCCATAGTTGTTCAGAACCGTCTAATCGGTTGAAACGGTGTGCTTATTGCAAACGCAGGCCATACATAAAACATGACATAATATAGAATGATTCTGACACAAACTGTAAATAATGATTTTATGCATGTAATCCTTTGACTTAACACCTCTTGTCTCTAGATACAGGAGAGTAGCCAGCATTTTGTACAACTTTGAGTTCCGGCGAGATGATATCGTGCTGATGTCGTGGCCAAAGACTGGGTCAACGTGGCTGAGGGAAGTGCTGTGGGCATTCGCTAACCTTGACCGCCTGCACCTCGCTGACCAACAGTTCCTGCACACCAGAACCTACTCCTTAAACATGGTATGAGCACACAGTACACTCTGTTTGTACTGCACAGAGCCTTGTTAAACATTCCAGGGCAATAATGGACATTTAGGAATAGTTCCCTTCCTGTCTTGGTAGAATTGCACACTCCACCCCCCCCTCTCTCTCTCTCTCTCTCTCTCTCTCTCTCTGCATTTATGTATGTATGTATGTATGTATCTACAAACTAAGTACTGTATACATCTCGTCATTTATATATTTACTCTGCGCGCGCGCGTGCGTGCGTGTGTGTGTGTGTGTGTGTGTGTGTGTGTGTGTGTGTGTGTGTGTGTGTGTGTGTGTGTGTGTGTGTGTGTGTGTGTGTGTGTGTGTGTGTGTGTGTGTGTGTGTGTGTGTTCTTACCAAATTGTTCTTACCTAATTGTATCTTTACAGGAATGAGTCAAGCTCGTATTGTCCCGTGTCTTAGACCATATTTATCGTACATATCCTTAAATTTGTGAATTGTTTTGGCACACACTATTTCATTCGGTAGTGCATTCCATTGATCAATTGCTCTGTTTGGGAAACTGAATTTCCTTACGTCTTTATCACCTCTCTTCTTATGCAGTTTTTTGCAGTGTCCTCTTGCTGATGCTTCTCCATATGTTAAGTAATCATTTATGTCTATTTTCTCCTTCCCTGATATGCACTTATATAGCATTATCATGTCACCTCTTTTCCTTCTCTCCTGTAGTGTTGGTAGATTCAGTTTATTTAGTCTTTCTTCGTAGCTTAGGTCCCTTAAGCTTGGTATCCATCTTGTAGCGGCCCTTTGAACTTTTTCAATCTTGTCTATATGCTTTTTGAGATGAGGACTCCAGACTATTGATGCATATTCCAGGGTTGGTCTAATGAATGATGTTATTATCCTTCTTAGCATGTCTTCATTTATGTATGTGAATGCTATTCTCATATTTGCAAGCAGTGTATACATGTTCCGTACCTTCTCGCTGATGTGGTCAGCCGGAGATAGTCTGTTATTGATAATCACACCTAGGTTTTTCTCTCTTTCTGATGTGTATAGGGTTTTATTTCCTAACTTATAATCCCAATCAGGTCTTTTTCCAATTTTACCAAACTTGATTACATGACACTTGTCCACATTGAATTCCATTTGCCATGTACTACTCCATTCATGAAGTCTATTTAATTCTTCTTGTAGCTCCCTACAAGAGTCTGTGCTAGTAATTCTCCTTTGTATTTTTGCATCATCTGCAAACATATTCAGATAGCTCTCATTTCCAGTGTTACTGTTTATATCATTTATGTACACTAGAAACATGATTGGTGCCAGCACCGAACCCTGTGGGACTCCACTAGTCACTTCTTTCCATGATGAGTAGTTTCCTCTTAGTACTGTCCTCATTTCTCTTTTTATGAGAAAGTCTTGCATCCAACAAAACAGTATGCCTCGAATTCCTCCTTGATGGTACAGCTTCCATAAAAGTCTTTGGTGTGGTACTGTGTCAAAAGCTTTCTTGAAATCTAAATAGATACTGTCCACCCATCCTTCCCTTTACCTGTATTGTGTTTGTTACTCTGTCATAGTAGCTCAACAGATTAGTAACACATGATTTTCCTTTTCTGAAACCAAACTGTCTTTCTGTTATCATACTGTGTTTTTCTAGATGATTTACCCAAGCTTTTCTTATAAGTTTTTCTAATACCTTGCTTACAACACTGGTCAGTGATACTGGTCGGTAGTTGAGAGGATTTTGTCTATTTCCTTTCTTGAATAAGGGGACTATATTTGCTTTTTTCCAAATATCAGGTAGTTTCCCTTGACTCAAGGATTTCTTGAAAATTAAAAATAATTGTTTACTTAACTCCTTTGCACATTCTCGTAACACCCAACATGAAATTTCATCAGGACCACTTGCTTTTCCTCTGTCTAATCTACTTAACTCCTCTTGTATTACTTTTTCTGCTATTTGTATATCTGGTAGTATGTGTGGACATGCGTGTTCCACATATTCCCTCTCAAAATTTTTTTCTTCTGTGTGTGTGTGTTTGTGCAGGATATCCAGGATGGCACTGACAGCTACAGAGTTTCCAAAGGTTAAAGCGACAGGGAGGGATTAAAGTGCTGATATATTGGGTAGGAATCTAGTGATGGCTATATCTATGGAACACGATACAGATACACAGCACGCCACCCAGTGTACCGAATAGGGGGACATTAACACTTCAACAGAACCCATGTGATAAAGAGGTAACGTGATACTACCACAGCCTCTCATCCTGACAAGACTTGATTGCACAAATAATCATGACGCTGCAGCTCGTGTTGGATCACCCTCACCAAAAGGCCCAGTGCCTCATGTCCTAACCTAAGGGGATTCAGCCACTTCCTTTACATTTTTCTTTTCTACCCCTACGTCCGCGCACAGTTCCTAAAATCGTCTCTTGATATACTGGCACATCACACTGAATTATCCTGTCTCTCAAGCGCCATCCTTTAACCTTTGTTTACGGTTCTTTGTCCGCGCCACTGGGAAGCATCCACAAAAGAAGTTCACTCTCAGGTAGGAAAACAGCATCACTGTATATATCGAATATGAGATACTCCATCCCTCGCCATTCATCACCAGCTAAATACAGTAGATACCATCATCACCATCATCATCATCAACACCATCATCATCATCATCATCATCCAGACCTCTTTTATCATCTAAGTACTTTTTATGCAAGGGAGAAGGAACCAAAGGCTAGAAGCCCACAAGGTTGTTCCCTCCAAGAAGAAAAAAAAAAAAAAAAAGAAGAGCCAAATTCAAGATCCGTTTATAAGTACGAGGTGAGGTAGGCTCCAGAGAGCAAGAGGGAATATTATGGAATGCAAAACTAACTCAGCCTATCTGTTTATCTATTTATCTATCCATCCAGAGAGGTATACACTGATAGATAGATAGATAGATAAGTAGATAGATAGACAGAGACAGATAGATAAATAGATAGTTATGCGTGGAATGGACTGATACATGAGTGAATGCTAGAGACAGTGACATGTATATGGAACACTTCGATAATGATACTATAGTAACTAAAAGAGAAATTTATACCATCAAAGAACCTTCACCTGTAGCCTCAGTGTACTGAGTTGGCAGATATCTGAAGTGTTTATGTGGGGAAGGGATACAGGCTGGTGTGTGTGTGTGTGTGTGTGTGTGTGTGTGTGTGTGTGTGTGTGTGTGTGTGTGTGTGTGTGTGTGTGAGCTTAGGAATACTTGCTTTAGGAAGGGAAGGGCCGTTGGTTTGAATGACATATTAATGTGAGGTTATGTGTGTTGGTGTGAGGTTATGTGTGTTGGTGTGAGGTTGTGTGTGTTGGTGTGAGGTTATGTGTGTTGGTGTGAGGTTATGTGTGTTGGTGTGAGGTTGTGTGTGTTGGTGTGAGGTTGTGTGTGTTGGTGTGAGGTTATGTGTGTTGGTGTGAGGTTATATGTGTTGGTGTGAGGTTGTGTGTCTGTTGATGTGAGGTCATGTGTCTGTTGGTGTGAGGTCATGTGTCTGTTGGTGTGAGGGTATGTGTCTGTTGGTGTGAAATTATGTGTCTGTGTTTACTTGTTTACTACTGTTTTTTCTCTTTCCTTTGGTTTTCGCTCTGCCTCACCTATATTTTAAGCACACTGTTTTGGGTTGACAGCAACAACAATAACAGCGGCAATAATAAGAGTACAGTCAATAATTGAGTAGCGCGTACGATATAGACTGGACAAGGACCGTGCTACTCAAACACGCGTTACTCAGACAATAATGTTTGCATGTATAACGGTACAATGTATTCTGGTGTCTTACCACCCTGTCCCACTTCAGTTAACTCCTTACTGAAACCCACCATCAAGTATAACACTGAAAGAGGTAATTATAACTATTGCAATCAAGAACGTGAATAGTATTAAAATTGCATTAACATAAACAAAAGTTAGGCTGGGTACCCGTGTGTCGTTGATGTGTAGCTCAGCGGCGCTCTCCCCCCGTATCCCACCCCTAAAATTATTGTCTTGTGTTGAGGTGTTGCTCCTCCTGCACCTCCATCTTCAGCATCTAAGCCGAATCCTGCAATGGTGCTTTCATTCACGTCATGCTTTTTCACCATCTCTACCTGCCTCTTTCCCTGCTCTACCTTCTTCGCTGTCTCATAGTTCTGGGCATAAGTGTAGATGCATTGCTTTCTGGATGGTTGGGGCTGATCACACGGCCTGACTAAGAGACAGTGTCCTCGTTCGAGATTCAGACACAAAATAAATCTTGTTGCACAGCGGGGGTAGAACTTGGTGAGACACGAGAAAGGACTGAGTCTACGGCTATGTGCCCTGGACAGGTACTCGGATGTAAGCCAGCCAATCAGGGCAAGTCTGGCAGGTGACGTACAACGCACAACTTTCACATTGCATTGCCATATCAGCTGACATTTCCTGCGTGAGCTCAAGATTTTTCCCATGTTGATTATGACCTGTACCGTTATGCTGACCATGAAAGTACAAAAATGTGTTTCTCAAACGAAAACGCATTAGACCTACTCAAGGATTTGACTGTAAAAATAATAATAATCATAATAATAGTAATAATAATAATAATAATAATAATAATAATAATGATAACAGAAAGAATAATAATAATGATAATGATAATGATAATAATAATAATAATAATAATAATAATAATAATAATAATAATAATAATAATAATAGTAATAATAATCCATCCATCCATCCATCATCCAGTCCTACATTTCCCCATGAGGAGCGTAGGAGCCCGGAGCTAGGCAGTTGGTCCCGACATTTAAGATGAGAGTGACCAGCCTCACTCATCCCTGAGTGGCATTACGTGAGCAATAAACCCCAACCACCCCTTGGATATAAATCTTCACCGGCTCAATCCGATTGGAGCGCAATAATTACTCACTAAACCACCAGGCGCCATAATTTGGTTATATGGTTACCACACAGCGTAGTAAATGGTTTCCTGGTGTACAGGAAACCATTTGGCTTGTCACTCAGTGCAGGGTCACTCACACGCAGAATGAAGAGGAAAGAATGAAGGAAAGAAAGACAGAAGAGGGAGTGTAAAGTCACCCGTAGGCAGAAGGACAAGGAAAGAATGAATGAAGGAAGACGGAAGTGGATAGAAGGAAAGAAGGATGGAGGAGAGGAAAGGGCAGACACCCGACAGCAGCACTACATCGAGTGAGTGGATGGTGAGTGCCCCTTCCTACCACAAATAATAATAATAATAATAATAATAATAATAATAATAATAATAAATAACAGAAATAATAATAATAATAATAATAATAATAATAATAATAATAATAATAATAATAATAATAAATAACAGAAATAATAATAATAATAATAATAATAATAATAATAATAATAATAATGATGATGATGATGATGATGATGATGATAATAATAATAATAATAATAATAATAATAATAACAGAAATGATAATAATAATAATAATAATAATAATAATAATAATAATGATAATAATGATAATAATAATAACAATAACAATAACAATAACATTAACAATTACAACAACCAGGATTCTTTAAGTGTCAGACAGTTACTGATCCCCATCTTTGAGAATATTGCTGTTGTTACTTTTTTTGTATTATAACTCACAAACCGTTGGTCAGACTGTTCCCCAAATGTAAACAGACCTGGTCCAGGACCAGGCAAAGCATCTAGGGTCAAGATGTGCCTCATTTGTGTTCTGTTTTTTCCTGTATGGAAGAGGAATTGAAAATTGTTGAAAAATGAGATCTCCGAGACATTGTGATGTCACACGTGAATGACTTAAAATTGTTGCCATATATATGTTTGGATAATAACTTTATCACGGGATTTTCTTCCATATTCATGTAGCTATAATAGTTTTAGAGTAAACTTAGTTTGAAAACTCATGATTATTGAACATTTATAGACCTGTAAGTAACCTTGAAAAGTAGATCCAGGTCACTGAACTGGGTTAGTGTAACAGCGTCAGGGAGCTGAGCATCCTTAAAAAGTATGAAGAAAATTGGAGACGAAACGTGATGGAAATAGTAATAATAATAATATTAGTAATAATAATAATAAAAATAATAATAATAATAATAATAATAATAATAATAATAATAAAGGATACAAAAATCTTTACCTTCTGTAATAGGAGGAGAACAATAACAGTAATGATGATGATGATAACTAGAAAACAAACCCGTTACTACAACTACTGAAGGAGCCAGGAAAGCCATACAGATATATCATGCACTGCGATGGGAAGAGTGAGTAGGTGAGTGTCTGCCAATATCCAACAGTATTATACAGTATTATGGTGGGTGACAGAGCGATTTGGAGGCGTTTGTCTGCGGCCACCCTTTGCGGGATTAGGGCATCAGGCTATAGATGGATAGAGTATTGTATTGCAGGACATCCTCTCTGAAAACACTGGCGCTGTTTACGAGGAGTGGGTGCGTCGAGTGAAGGATGAGTGTGGTGATGCCGGTGAGGATGAGATGTTGGTGACTCGCCTGGCTGCTGCACACCAGGGGTCACCCAGGATCCTCATCACGCATCTACACTTTGCATATCTCAACCCCACCCTTCTGGACACTTGCAAGGTAACACACACACACACACACACACACACACACACACACACACACACACACACACACACACACACATCTCTTTCCACGCACAATCACTCTAGTGCTTTATGTACAAAACTATATATAGATCATTGATATATTACTTGTATTTTATTTGCAGAAAAGCAGATACTACTCTGAGGAGTAGACTGTAGCACCAGTCGAGCAGGGCAGTACTCCCGAGGTGGATGGAAAGCTGATGACAGGGAGTGCTGGAGCTCCCGTTTCATCAGCCCTCAGGACTAGTTCCTGACCATCCCCCTTTCCTGAACTTTTTCAGTGTCTCAGTTACACAGAGAGTAGGCCAGCATGCTCTCCAGTACAAATTTCTCTAACTATCTTCACCAAACTACATGCACAGTACACACTACACTTCCTACTCAAAATTTACCAAAAATGGCGTCGTTTTATCAAGCCTCGGAGTCCCCAGGGGGGGGACCATAAATGCCCCCACCATCTGCCCCTCTCCCGGTGACGACTCAAGGTGCCTGGAACCACTGTCTGACTCTCTTGTTCTTCATTTCTGCAACATTCGCGGCCTTTCCTCTAACTTTCGCTCTGTTGAGCACCACCTCTCCTCCTCTAAACCTCACCTTCTTTTTCTAACGGAGACTCAGCTGTCTGAGGCAACTGACAGCAAACCCTTTTCTGTATCCTCCTACTTTCTCTATACTCATTTCAAAGCCAAAGGTGGCTGTTGTGTATATATACGCAACGACTTATCTTGCTCTCGTGTTCCTGAACTTGATTCTTCTGAATTCTCCACACTCTGGCTTCGGCTTTCCTGTCATTCTCTGACTAAATATATCTGTGCTGTTTACTTATCCCCTAATTCTACTGACTATCAAAAAATCTTCGACTATCTTACTTCTACAATGGAACACATTCTATCCATTTCTCCTTTCTCTGAAATCTCCATTCTTGGAGATTTCAATGTTCACCACCACCTTTGGCTCTCCTCTCCTTTCACGGATCCACCTGGTGAACAAGCCTACATTTTTTCTATCCTTAATGACCTAGAGCAGCTTGTACAGCACCCTACCCGTATCCCTGACCGCCTTGGAGAGAGTTCCAACATACTTGACCTCTTCCTCACAACTAATCCTTCTGCTTACTCTGTTAATCTTTTCTCTCCGTTGGGCTCCTCCGATCACAACCTTATTACCTTAACCTGTCCTATCACTCCGGTACGGCCTGTGGACCCTCCAGGGAAACGTCGTCTGTGGCATTTTGGATCCGCAGACTGGGAGGCCCTCAGGCAGTACTTCTTTGATTTTCCCTGGAATGATTTTTGCTTCCATGGCAGTGAGCCATCTGAGTGCGCCTTGCGCATTACGGAGGTTATTCTCTCGGGCATGGAAGCATACATTCCTTTCTCATATCCTTTGACTAACGCAAGAAAGCCTTGGTTTAATCACGCTTGTTCTAATGCTGTCCGCAACAAGGAGAGGGCCTACAAAAGGTACCGGAGCCAACCCACCCCTGAATCACATCATCTTTACGTTTCTGCCCGGAATCGTGCTAAGTCTGTTCTTTGCTCTACTAAAAATAATTTCATCCATACTAAATGCTCTCAACTCTCCAACTCGAATTCTTCCCGCTCCTTCTGGCATCTTGCCAAAAATCTTTCTAACAACTTTACCTCATCATCCTTCCCTCCTCTTTTCTACTCTGATGGTTCTGTAGCTATTTCTTCTACTGATAAAGCAGATCTCTTCACACAGACTTTCTCCTCCAATTCTACCTTAGACGATTCCGGTGCTGTTCCTCCATCACTTCCCCCCTCTGACTTCCTCATGGCTGACATTAAAATTTCTTCAGTTGATGTATTTTCTGCCATCACTGGCCTCAGTACTAACAAGGCATATGGGCCTGATGGGGTCCCTCCTGTTGTTCTCAAGAACTGTGCTTCTGTGCTTACACCCTGCCTAGGCAAACTCTTTCGTCTTTGTCTGTCAACTTGTACCTTTCCTTCTTGCTGGAAGTTTGCTCTCATTCAGCCAGTCCCAAAGAAGGGTGACCACTCCCAACCCTCCAACTATCGTCCAATTGCTTTAACGTCCTGTATTTCAAAAGTTTTCGAGTCAATTCTTAATAGAAAAATTTTAAGGCATCTTTCCTATCACAACCTTCTTTCCGATCGGCAGTATGGGTTCCGTCAGGGACACTCCACTGGCGATCTTCTCACCTACCTTTCAGACTCCTGGTCATCCTCCTTTCGGGACTTTGGCGAAAGCTTTGCCATTGCACTTGACATCTCAAAGGCTTTCGATCGAGTCTGGCATAAATCTTTAATTTCCAAACTGCCCTCCTACGGTTTCTATCCTTCTATCTGTGCCTTCATCGCTAGCTTCCTTTCTGGTCGTTCTATAGCCGCTGTTGTAGACGGCCATCGTTCTTCTCTTAGATCTATCAACAGTGGTGTTCCTCAGGGCTCTGTCCTATCACCAACTCTCTTCCTTTTATTCATCAATGATCTTCTAAGCTGTACATCTAACCCTATCCACTCATACGCTGATGACTCCACCCTTCACCTTTCCATTCGGTTCCCGCAACGCCCATCTCAACAGTTACTTCAACAAACAAGGGATGAGGCTATGGCACACCTAATGTCTGACTTGGCTCGTATCTCTGACTGGGGTAAAAATAATATGGTTGTCTTTAATGCATGTAAGACTCAGTTCTTACACCTATCAACCCGACAAAATCTTCCACAGGTATACCCACTAATGTTTAATAATATTCAGCTTAATCCTGCATCATCCTTGAACATGCTTGGGGTTTCATTTACTCGGGACTTATCTTGGAAAGATCATATTACATCTCTTGTAAAATCTGCTTCCAAGAGATTGGGTGTGCTAAGCCGACTCCGCTCTTTCTTTACCCCTGCGCAGTTGTTGACTCTATACAGGGGTTTTATCCGCCCCTGTGTGGAGTACAACTCTCATGTGTGGGGAGGCTCCCCACATACAGCTCTTCTCAATAGGGTGGAGTCAAAGGCTTTTCGTATCATTAACTCTCCTCCTCTTACTGACTCCCTTCAACCTCTGTCTCTTCGCCGCACTGTTGCATCTTTATCTCTTTTCTATCGCTACTTTAATGGTCACTGCTCCTCTGAACTGTTTGCTTGCATTCCTCCACCTCTAAGACGGGCGCGTAGCACCCGTCTGGCAGCAAACTCTCATCCTTTTTCTGTCCAACTCTCTAATGCAAGAGTTAACCGTTACTCCCAGTCTTTCATTTATGCAACAGGTCAGCTCTGGAACTGTCTCCCTCTATCTGTATTTCCTGCTGCCTATGATCTCCAGTCTTTCAAACGCAGTGTGTCCAGGCATCTCAAAATGATCGGATCTTGAATTTGGCTCTATATTGTATTTTGTTTTTCTCTTGGAGGGAACTGTTACTGCGGGCTCATGGCCTTTGGTTCCTTCTTCCCCGCATAAAAAAAAAAAAAAAAAGATACGTACATGTCTGACAATCTATGCTGCCTTTAAACTTTTTGGTCACGTAAATTTCTCATAAAATGTTATAAAAAGGCAAGAGCTCACAAAGACTTGGCAACAGGAAGGTAACACTTGTTTTTGTTTTTGTAAACTTGAACACCTACTGGCAAAATTCCACCATAATTTTTCTGTATATTGAATCTTAAAGTTAATTTATATATTACTTTTATCTTAGTGCAATGGAAGCAGTTTGCATAAATCAGAGTACAAAATTGGTTAAGAAGAGGCACCAGAAAACTTATTAGTCCCACAATATTTCTTCTGTTACCCAGAAAACTTTGATCAGCTTAGGAAAGAATTTTCCAGTGCACTGCGAGAGCTTTTTAATAACTTGAATATAATCGACTGGACGCAACAGGAAAACCTAAAAGACGTCTTGGTGTTGAAGGCGTTAAACTCGATGTGTGTGGTAGATTGGCGGCCACCATTCACCCTGTTAGGTACTACCATAAGAGTGAGTTGTGGCTGCAAGCTTGGCAAACAGCCATACACTCATCACTCCTAAGCAGGAAACATTCAGCCACAAGTAGAGTCACTTGGTAATCTATCTTCTGAGTGCCCGTACATAAAGTAAGAGTCGAAGCTGATACTCTCACATTTTTTACAAATTATACTGTATTACATATTTCTGATTTCTTTTTTCCCAACAGCTTCCACTAGATGTTGAGAGATAATTACAGAAGCAGATTTCATCACGCTGTTTAGCCTCTAGTACAAAGAAAATATCAGAAATACCATGGCCAGCCACAATATGAGGATTCTCTAATAGGAAGCATGGCGTCATTGTAATGTATATGTATGTGTGTGTATATGTGTCCACAGGTGGTGTATTTGGCCAGGAACCCCAAGGATTTGTGTATATCGAGCTATGACTTCATGCGGGCATGTGGCACATACACTGGCGACCTAGACACATTCGCTGACCTGCTCATGGATGATGAGATACTGCCTGGGTCGTATTGGAATCACATACAACAGGCCTGGCAACTCAGGACCCACTCTAACCTACACTTCATGTTCTATGAAGACATGAGGTCCGACCCGGTCAAGGAACTCACCAAACTGAACCACTTTCTTGGATTTAATCTCACCCAACACCAGCTGAAGTGGTAAGCTCTTCTCATTTACTCTAGGATCCTTGCTGACATGTTCTGAACACTGCATGTTAATTTGATTCCTGAGCATAATTAAATGCATTAGAGACTCATAATCAGTGCCGGGAGGTCTGTTACTTTGACCCAAATGCTAGAACGATACATTAATCGGACTTGGGTCTTGAGTCGGTTTTAAGTCGGACTTGAGACGCTGCCGCCAAAAACTGATATGCAGAAACAAGGCTTGAGCCGATCACAGGCCAAACCGATGCTGTTAAGTCCAAACCGCCTGAGTGGGCTCGAGTCAGACTTGAGCACTGAGGATCCTTTATTTAACGATTTTGTTGGGTTGATTTGCCACTAAACCAGTGAATTACATAACAACTCTCAGTACAACGAAATGCAATGGCAGCATAAGGTCCTTAGGAAAGAAAAAAAGTTTGAAATTTATAAAAAAATATGTTTTGGTGCCAGGAGAATGCAGTATATAGGCCTCGTTTTGTGCACGTATAAATTTTACTAGAAAAGTTTTAAATCATTTGATGGTATTACATACAAGCGTTACTGGCAACCCCATATGATGTTCTTATTTGCATTTCAGTGGCATCGGTACTGATGTACAGTACCGGGTAGACAAAGAGGTATGACAGAACTTTCTTGTACATTCACAGCACTAATTTCTGCTCAAGAGTGCCCCCTTCCTACCCCTGTATGCCCAGGGAAGAGGGGAGGGGGGAGGAAACGAGTCCCACCTACCTCTACCCAACTCTCAACCCTCCCCCATCCCCCTACCCAACCCCCAAACTTCACTGTCATTCTTAAATGCAAGTCACATCTCAGACTGGCCTCAGACTTAAAACTCTTGATCACACTACTATTACACAAATATAAAACACTGGGATATATATAAAAAATTAAATTATACTTATCAACACACTGCAGCAAGAAACTAATGCATTATATAACACTGAGACTAAAGCAATATCGTAAACAACGGCCACCTCTGGCCTCAAGCATTTAGTTCACAGACAGACAGACAGACAGACAGACAGACAGACAGACAGACAGACAGACACACACACACACACACACACACACACACACACACACACACACACACACACACACACACACACACACACACACACACACACACACAAAGACTATGAGAAGGATGGATCATCTTTATCGTCTGAGGAAGAATGAGGGATATGGGTGACAGGAGGCAGTGGTGGTGGATAATTGTTGGCTATATTTTCCTGGCTTTTTATATCTCGTAATTTAGTTGAAACTGACAATACTATAGTTCTGCATCCTTTCACTAGCACTGCTTCGTGACTAGCATCATATTCCAGTGTTAATCTATTGCTACAACTCAGCATTCAAGATAGACATTAGAGTATAATAAGTATAGTGGCCGAAAGAGTGTTGTGTGGTACTACGTATATATGTTTGTGTATTTGTGTATTTACTAACTTTTATCTCTTGTCTTATGCTTCCTTGTCTTTTTTTTAACGTGGCCAAGGATGCGATGGAGGGGTGGAGAGGAAAGGTATATGAGAGAGGGGATTATGAGCTGGGAGCAAGGCAGTGAGGTGGACTTGGACA